>NW_028262341.1:5482500-5580000 GCF_047370975.1 Nipponia nippon | reverse complement strand
ACCAACATGTTCCATTACATTTTTAAAGCTCTAATACTATTTGGTAAATAAAACAATAGTTTTAACAATCAAATATTATGCTATGTTAATGTTTTATTAAAATTAGGATAAGAAGTCTGTTCATAGGGCAGCATCCCTACTTGAATACCATCATTTGACCTGCATGAGGAACAGCAGTGATAAATACTATTTAACAAGTTGTGATAGATTCTAGGCCATCACCTTTAAGGTGGAATTCTATAATGGGACATAAAATAAAAATACCTAAATCAAAAGCATCCTACAGATGAACTCCTGCTTAAACCTATAAGAAGAACAGTTGCTATAAAGTAAAATTTACTGACAAAAATGGGCAAAAAACTTGCAGGGAAAAGACCCTCTTGGGAAAAGAAGACACAGGATATTGAAAGGAAACAATCTATTTTTTTTCCTTATCTCTAACGATTATTTTTTCTTCAAGCAACACTACCACAGTGGGGATGGAGTGGCTCAGGACCAATGCCCATGAAAATTAGCCATTTTCTGCAAAACCTATATTTTCCTGTACAAGAACTGATCTGTTGATTACAGCGAGAATAAGGATGAAAGAAGCCACATGTGCAGATATATAGTTTACAAAGATGACTATAAGAAGATACACAAATCCAGAAGTAGATCCTGGGACATATTCCCATATTCATAAAAAATGGTGAATAGAATAACCCATATATTTAGAAGTATGTATGATCATATGTATACAAAATAATACATTAAATATATTTATAGACCATATATATTTTACATGCACAGTCTAGAAATATTGCTAGAATGTATTTAAATTTAAATTTCAATATTATTAGCATTTTGTACAGATAACCAACAAGTCAAATTGTCCATTTACTCTCCAGCTGGTAGGTCTTATTTCACTTCCTGGCAGAGATATTTTAATTTACCCAACATACAAGAATTCTGGCTTCAAATCTGTAAACACACTGGTTATATTTCCATTTCTATGACTCATTACATTAATCACAATTGGATACACTATGAGAAATCTGTCCTTCCTCCTTTATGTGCTACAAATTAGGTGAGTCTTTTCTGGACTCTGAGGGCTTTTTTAAATGTTGCAGCTCTGCCATCCAATAGTTAACATATATTTGGGGAACAGTTCTTTTTACTTCTTTCATTTTCTTAACCAAAAACCTCAGTGCTCTCTGGTCATCTGCTAAGAAGAAATTCAATGGAACTGAATTTCCACTTAAACCACTGTTCCTTGCCTGTTTGGTTATTGTAATTGAATGGAAAAATCAATGAACCACTAGCGTGTAAAAGATTCCATTGAAAACCATTTCAATGCTACTTTAAAAAATAGATAAAAATGATAGTTTCAGAAAATTGTGCTTGAACCAACAGGTCTAAGCGATCAGATTCCGATAACAGACACAGTACAACCACACCCCTTAGAACTTCAATTGCCCATGAACACACTTATTACATGTCAAATGATGTTGTGGTGAGGAAAGATAATTACAGACTAATAAATGTAATATGCTTGCTATATGTTCATGTAATAGGCTCCTGCTTACCAAAAGATGCAGGGGACAACATTTGCGATCCTTTTTGCTGGAATGCAGGTACAAAGGTAATTAAATATGACCTAATGAATCCAGCTGTGGTATTGCTAGCTAGAATCAGGCTTAAGTGGCTAGTTACTTCATGTGTGACTTAAGAGAAAATACCTAGAAAACAGTCAAATAATATTTAGTATATTTAGTTTTGGGGTTTTGTTTGTTTGTTTTGTTTGGTTGGTTATTTGTTTTAAAGTAGTGACACCTCATTCAAAGATTACCACCATTTTTTAAATACATGTGGTCCTATTTCTTTTTTTTAATCAACTTTTTTTTTCACAAATAAACTTGCCATTAAATTGAGATCACATCTCAAATTCCAGGTGTGGTGAAGCAAAAGTCAAATTTTCTTTTCTTCTTTTTTTTTTTTTTTTTTTTTTTTTAATTTGTGGCAGTCTGCTTTCAAAGGTTTTGGGTCAAGACCTATCATCATTGTGCTCACTCAGATTGCATCCAAAACAATATCACATAGTTTATTTGACTAATCCAGTTTTAATTTATACTATCAAGTGTCAAATAATAGATGAATTGTTTGTTCCATATTGAGAAGGCTACACTGGATTTAAAGTCACTGAACAATTATCCATCAGATTGACTCTGGACATTCTGAAGAAGGAAAGAAAATAAATATATTGTTCTACATTATTAGCTGCAAATTATGTTCTCATATTTAGTTTACAATTATTATTTTTATCAGAAGTTTTGGTAAGAAACAATATTTCTAGATATTTAGTCTGAAGCATGTACTATTATTTAGCTAATAGAATTCATTAAGCAGATTGAGACAGTTTTAACCCCTGGAAAGAAAAGAAAAACATATGCAAAAATAAAATTTCCCTATTGCTTTTGGCAAGTTGATTTTAATTTGCATGGTTTTTTTTCTTTTTTTTTCTTTTTTCTTTTGTTTTTATGTTTTTTTTTTTCCTTTAGCACTAATTTGCATTTGATTTGGATAAGCAACTGAAAGTATTGCGATTAAGTAGTTCACAAGATGTTTTGGTCTCAGGCTTATGGCCAGTCTAGCCTAGACAAACACCTGCATGTATCTTGTCCATGTGGAATTAGGTCCTAAGCGAGATTTAGTGGCTTTTTCAGGAGAAAGGATAGATGCTTAAAGTGATGTAAACTTTGTATTTCCTCTGAGACTCTAATGATTTATAGGTAGCAGTGACTATGCCGTCAAATCTCTCACAGGATAAAGTAAGTGAATTATTTAAGTGGTGATATTTTAAGATTATATGAGCTACATCACAAAAACACTACTTCATTATTGCTACTTATCATTCCCTCCTCAATAGAGCTGTGAAGGAACATCAGCTTTTGCAGCCTATGCATGTTTTTACAAGCTCTTGTCCAGTCAACAGGCTACCACTGTTTTCATATGTTTTCAATCACCACTTCCCAGGAACGAGTTTTCTTTCTTTAAGCATGACCATCAATGCTGTGGGCTCTATGTTTGGCTGCATTGAAACACATTATTTATTTCTATGTAGTATACCAATGCATAGATATTGATCTTTGTCACTGTCATCTTCACTATTTACCACTTTCCCAGTCTTTCTCTCATCAGCAAACTCTGTCACTAATGATCATGTATTTTCATCCATTTATCATCAATACAATATTAAATAGCATTGGACTAACAACTAATACCTGAGCTCTAACAAAACCAAACATATTTGGAAAAAAAAAAGTGTTCATAATTATTTTTTACATTTAACAGTAAACCAAGGTGTAATCAGTTAACTATGATTATACTCCAATTTTGATTCATAATATTTTATTCCTCCAGTCAAATGCAGTGTGTAAGTCAGTAACAGGCCCAAAGATTATTATGTACATTTTAGCAAAAAACATAGAAATATGAAACATTATAAAAAATAATAGTTTGACAAGATCTATTTTTCATAAACCCATGTTGGCTGACATACTATCTTCCTTTAATCTCTCATTAATTTTGTTCTTATTGTCCTACACTATGTATTCCATTGTTTTGCCTTAGGAATAGTATTGGCTCAACAGGTCTAGGGATGTTTAAATCAAAAGGTTTATCCTTCCTTAAATGTTAGTACAAGATTAGGTTTCTTTCCACATTATAGTTTTTTCCTGATTTTCTAAGATTTACAAGACTGAATACAAGTTAAATGGATTTTCTATTAAAATATATTGTTTGGAAGCTGCTTTCACATCCTCCATTATTCTTTAAAGGAAAAGTAAATTCCTTGTCATATGATAAGAATACACTATCTAGGATTTCCTTCCAATATAAAACAGAAACATTTATTGGATATTTCTGCTTTCTCTATATTATAAAGGAATCTGTCAGCTTCATCTAGTAGTAGACTAGCATTATATAACAAATATATATTTGCTTGTTTTTCGTAATCTACTTTAAAAAAAAATATTTACCATCTCTAACTTATGTCCTTTTGCTCATTGCCTCTATAACCATGTCCCACTTCCCCATTTTCCAACTCAGTCCTTTCTAAATACTTTATAACCGGTGCTTTTTTTTTTTTGCGTTTCATTAACACATTCTTCAACTGACTGAAAAGCAATGCTTTCCTCGACTTACCTTGCAAGAATCTTCCAAATAGTTTCCAAAATCTTACCTGCCTTTGCTATTTAGATGAAGTTAATCTCCTAAGAGATCACAGGGGTATGTCTTCAGAAGTCTCCTGAGTTCCGGAAGTCATCTATAACTGTGATTTATTACATGAAGCTTTGTAACTCATAAGTGTCAATATTGGAATTTTTTAAAACCGTTTTGTTAATCACTAAGTCATTTTTGCTTATAAATAACTAAAAAGAAATTTTTTTTCTGTTTTGTTCAAATTTCCTATAAAAGGGAATATTGTGTTTCGAAGGTTTGATTTTTTCCAAGGAAAAGAGTAAATCTGTCAGTGATATTTTTTTTACCATCTATTTTTTAATAAAAATAGGATTATTGAAAGCCAGAATTTTCTCAGCCACTTATTGAAGAAAATTCAAACCCCAGAAATATCAGTGAGCTTCCTGGAAAATGCCTTTTTTTTTTTTTCTGTCTTATGTCCTCTTTCAGCTCAATGTCCTGATCTGCCAAGCGTGATACCTTTGCCATGATGGATCATAATCATTCTCCTTTGTAAACCAGCCTGTTAATGTTATGGTTTATATTGATGCAATGTGTTTATGGGAATCCAAGGCCTTTACAGAGCATGGGGATATAAGGCATCAAAATTATACAAGCCAGTCAAACATTTGATTAGAATAACTTAAAAAGCTGATATATTAAAAACTTATTAAAAAAGAAGGTGATGAAAAATAGAATATGAACTGTGTGTATGGCTATAATTTTCTAACAGATCTTGCAGTATTTGTGAGATCAAATATCAGTTCTGGGAAATATAAGCCAAAAAGGAAAAGTAGCAGGTGCCCAGAACATGTACAGATATCTTCTCACTCTCTGCTCTATTTTTTTACCACCTATGACTTCTCAAGTTTTTTATGCTACAAGGTTTGCCATGCAGAAATTTTCTACAAAACTCACGGCTCCTAGTCTTGGTAAATTAAACCTCTGCAATATTGACTACATTTATTCTTGCAATACGAAGTTCAGATATGGGCTACAGCAGAACCTTATTTTATGAGGGGAGATGGAGGACTAGAAGACTAGAATACTGAAGAATGTGAAGTTGACCTCACACTTATTAACTCTTTTCTTTCTGCAGTGTACTTGAGATTTCCAGGAACGTTCAGAGCAAAGACATCCAGAAGGAACCTTATGGTTTCCCACTGCAGATTGCTGGCTCTTCTGTTTCTCAGCATTCCTCTCTACAAATCTGGCATGAGTAAAAGCTCCAAAGAAAAGAAAATCAATTTGCAAACTACTCTGAAAAAAAAATATATCTATTTTTCAGGTAGAAAACTCAACATAGACAGCTTTGATGAGAGCTCCACAATATGGTAAAGGTTGGGAAGGGACATCCAAATAGCACAGGTGGAAATGTTGGCATTAAACTGCGGTATAGACATATTACTGAAGGCTATATGCTCATGAGGCTTGAGGGCCCTGATTTCTGGCCCATGCACATCCCTTTTTCTTCAGTAACAGCTATAGTCTCAGTATAGTATCAGTAAACATAGGTTTAGCAAATGAATGAGAATAGAACAATTATGTCAGAATTGCAAAAGACTGACAATTTTCCTCGTATTTTCACAAAATAAATGACGTCCATATTGTTATTAATTTTGAATTGTCTTAGGTTTTCCTTAAGAAAGCTTTTTTTTTGTGTTACCTTCTGTGAAATCTAAGAATTTTTATTTCTTTTTTCTTAAACTTATGAAGAAATGCTGTGAAACTTTAATAACAACAGTACACACCTTCTGTCCCGTTTGATAGAACACAGATATATCCTGCACGCCAAGCCGTAAAGGAACGGACATCAAAGTCTGTATGAAATCAGTGCACATAGTAGACTGATCCTAGGAAAGACATTATGCTCTTTCATTTATCAACTTTTTTCTTCTTTTTTATGTGTAAATATTTTTCAGTGTGATTCTACAACTAACTTTTTATGATGAACTAGATTTCAATTGGTATGAAAGACACACATACACAGTGAAAAGTTTTCAAGGCAGTCATAAACCATCAAAAGCCAAAACCTGTGTTAAAATAAAAGAAGTAACTGCATTTCTCAGTACTTTCTATTTAAAGTTTCTACTTTTCTTCCCTATCAGTCTCTTATTGCTAATAACATACTCACCATCCTACAAAATATTTTCTTACAAAGATAGACACAGGTTCTGAATTTTTTCCCTTAACTTCAATGGACAAGAAGAATGTCCCATCAATGCTCACCCATAATCTATAATTACATCAAATTTTTTTCCATTAATAGATGCACATTGACCAAATACCATTATAATCAATATATCTCTATTTTATAGTACCTATACATATATCACATGTATATATACATAATTCTCATATACATAGGAGAAAAAAGAGAAAGACTCTTATGCAATATGCATAAGAAAGTGTCTAGATCAAGACAGTAGATAGGACATATATTATAAAAGCAGGTAACAGATACAAGATCGTATAAAGAACACCACATAACTGAAATTCCATCATAAAAAACCTTTCAATACTCTCAAACAAACCAATTCATTTCGTAATAACAGGTTATATTAATGAATGACATATTCTGTATTTGAACTGTACAGTCCCATTTGAGAAAATAATGCTTTGGCAGCAGCAAGAATAGAGAAGCAACAACTTTGTATTCTTATCTGGTCCCCATTTCTCTTCAGGCCTTCTGCTGAGGGACATTACACTACACACAGAAAATGAACATTATCACCATCTGTTGGCTGTTTGGTGATGTATATAGAATGAGGCAACAACTCTGCTCCTAAACGCAGGTGCCTGTATTTAAAGAAAAATTCAAACAGAGCACTAACTGCCATACTGACTAGTGTTACAAGCAGAGAGGCCAAGGATTGGACCGATTCGATGAATTAACTACCCCTCCCATCTAGAACAATAACAGGATAAATAGGCTACCGGATTTCTGAAACCCTGGGTTGGGAGGACAAGGCAGTGGGGAAAGAGAAAGGAGACACATATGCTCAGAACAAGGCAAGTCTGAAGCTTTCAGTCTCTATTTGTAACTGCCAAGACCAAAACAAAAGCACCCTGGTTTTACGAGATAGCTTGCAAGAGCAGCAAATATTTTAATTAAGAGTCTGAGTCAATACTCATTCAACACACAAGGTCCAGTTCCAACTTTCAGAGCTACAGAGGTATTGTATGTTCTCTTTTGCCTCTACTTCTCTCTTGTTCAAATCCTCTTATAACTCAGCAGTACAGTACAGTAAATACTGAAATTATTACAGCTACAGAACTTTAGGATGATGGAAATATGCAATAAGCATAAAGGTGAACATCTAGTGTGACTGAATTTCAGATACTAAACAGAAACCTTACAATTAAATGCAGTATCCTTACACTTCAAATGTATGGTCCTAGTTAAAGCCTATTAGAATTAGTCCTCAGTAAGATTGTTTACAGAAGAAAATATTTATAATGGTCACTAAATGAAGCAAAATCTAGTTCTATAGCTCTAACTTGAGTAATTTTTATAAATAAACCCAGACTAAATCTATCCAACTTCAACAAGTATCTGGAATTCAGACAGGAAAAAAGAAGGATAGGTAGTGAGGAAGAGTAGCAGAAGGATGTGGGAGAACTGAGGAAAAGGCAATTTAGACTGAAAATTAGGGAACACTTCCTAATGTAGATTCTTGTTAATTTTTTCCATCATAGTCCAATAGGCAAATGAACTGTAATATTGGTTATGTAAAGAGAGGTCTAATAAGATGCTTGATCACAGAACTATGTAAAGAGGATGAGAACCATGACCTTTTTATTTTTGGTCTTTCTGCTGCTAACATTTAGTATCCTGTCTCTAAAGAGTGTTTCAGACTTTCACAGCTTACTAGCTGGGAACTAATAAATTTTTCATAATACTTAGTGGTTTTCAAAAAGACCACATTAGTTACTTCTGTTGATCAGTCTCAGGAGTGACTTCCTTAATGACTGGAAATTACACAATAAAATTATAGATCTGAGAGACATTGAAGATTGCTGGAGATATTTTCCATATTTTTGCTCATTTTTATAAATTATCACCAACCTATTCAGCAGGAAAGGGTAATCAGTATAATTCTGTATGCTGGGAAAGTAAGTGATTCCCCCTTCCCCAAACTACTCCCACTTTTAAAATCTAATGTGTGACCTCTCAAGTATAGTTCATTAGCTAGTTTATATTGAAGAAACAATAGACATTAGAAAAATCCGGATATATATTCTTAATAGAAATGTAAAGAATTACACTTTGAATGTAAAGAAGTACACATTAGGATATTCAATAAAAATATAAAATAACTAGAAAACTAAAGTTAAAAAATCCATTTGAATCTAAAATTTAGTTTCATAAAATACCTGAAGTGCATAAAATTAACATCATAAAGTTAAAACTGTTAAGTATTGTCCTACTTAAAGAGGACTACTGAAATATGTCATTTTTCCCACAGTGCCTTGTAAACTATTTGTGTTTGCTCTCAAATATGTAAAATTCACTTAGAAGGCGATGCTACACCATTCCCAATTGTTACACTCATCACATTGCTCCCTCCCTAATCCTGTTCTTTGAATTAATGGATTTAAAAAAAAAAAAAGAAAAATCTGCTGAACACTAATTATTTAACCTTACCTCCTACCTACTTTCTCTCTTTATTCTGAGGTTTCTTAAGGGCTATAATGAGCTGTCCCCACACAAACAGGCCAAATTAGTGGATAATTACTGCTGGGTCTGTGAATGTTCTCACTCCTCCTTTCTTACAGTTTCACAACATTACCAGAATGGTCTGTCACCTCCCTACCAATTAGGTACAATTACTACTTTATAACATTAGTGGTGGCAGGCTTATTATGTTGTAGGATATGTAAAAGTAAGGGAGAGTTGGGGTGAGTGGGCAGTGAATCAGGCCAGAGGAGGTCATTATCACATTGATAACTTGTATAGTCCTAGCTTTATTTTTATTTTTCAGGACAAAAGCTGTATACATTGTTAGAAAGGGAAAACTGAAGGGATTTTTTTGGTCTGTGGTTTTTTGTTGTTGTTGTTGTTTGTTTGTTTGTTTTTGTTTTTTGTTTTGTTTTTTTTGTTGTTGTTGTTTGTTTTCTTTTTTTAAGTAAACAAACCATCGTCACTTTTTGTGCCTCCAGGTTTTCCGGGTGGTGGCGCTAATGCTTGCCCAAATTTGTTTCTTCTTTTCCTGAAAAGATGTCTTTTGGCTGACAGAAAAGGATCTGTTTGTCTGGCTTTATCAGGCTGAAGTAGATATATTAACTATGTCATGTCAAAGGGAGTTACACTGACCTCAGGGTGCACCAAAACATTCCCTTCCAATCTGTATTTAAACAAGGAAGTTGAGGTCAAGATAAATCTATGTTAAATGCTCAGAGGAGGATAACTCCTAATCTTTTATAAACAGTACTATGTATGTATTTAATTTCTGCCTTCCTTGACAAAAAACCAAAAATCACCAACCCTCTTCAAAAAAAACCCACCACACCCTGGGATTTCCTTTTCTACACTTTAACTTTTAAATGGCAGATAAAAGGAAATCTTTAATATTGTCTGTTTTACAAGATCCATTTCTTAGATTGAAATGGCTTTCAGAGATTTAAGAGGAGGACGCCACAGTTTATTCAGTGGCCTTGAATATATAGTCTTCAATTATTTGCTTCAACCCATTTCCCCTCTCCTCCTCTTAGAGTTTCTAAGCTCTTCTTCTGATGCTTCCAGTGGTAATTACAGGATATTTACTTACAAATAATGATGGAGAAATTACAATGTTTTGGATGCTAAGCATTGGGCAGGCTTATTTAATTTAAAAACACTATAGAAAATGTTGCAAAACTCTATAACAACACTGGAATTGCGCAAGCCTTTTCTATGCAGGTATGATAATCTTACAGAAAATTGTCACCGTTCAGTAATAAATACAATCTGATAAACCTGCAGTCATATTTCTGGTTTACAGAAACTTAACCATCTTTTTCATGGAATGTCCCCAATTTTTTTTAGAACAAATTTTTAATTATAAAGAGTTATAACTGAATATGAGTGGCATTGTCATAGTCATCTAATTAATTTGAAGAGTATTACTATGTAGTGGAGTGGGCAGTCTCAAGATGCCTGTTAAACATTTTGCTAGCACACCATCCTGCAGCACCGAAATTGCAAAGGGTCTGTGAGAGTAGCGGTGTCTCACTGTGCAAAGTGAGCTGAGACAAACAGTGAAAAGTTCATCTGCTGCTCCCTCTTTTGAACTTGCTAATGCTATTTTTATTATAGGTACATTTCGGACAAAAATATCACTCATGGAAACTACTACTTCTAATTACTGTTGGATTACTCTCTCTCTACACTGATTCTTGGCAAATTGGATTTTTCAATAGAAGAGGAAAGGAAAAAGATTTAAGAGGGGAAGAAAACTGGGCAGAGTAAAAGACAGCTGGAGAATATGGTGTCCTCTTCAAACACACTTTGAATAACACCATGAGAATATCCTTGAATGGTATATTCTTCATCTGTGTGCACCAAGTGTCAAAGTATCTTGGATCTTTCTTCTGAACTAGAAAATCATGGACTTACCTGTTTACGCCCAGAATGGCCTCACATTTGTTTACTTGCCTCCAGTTTTCAGTGTTAGTGAAGGGAAATATCCTGAAGTATTTTTACATTACCAGACTATACTGATTCAATTGTTTTAAACACCAGTCCTTTCTTCTACCAGTGGGAAAATGTTAAAAATTAAGGAATAGCAGTCGTATAATCCTTGGGAAGGTGATGCAAAGTTCCTTCAAGTGGCTAAGTGGAAAGTCCTATGAACTCATTAGATAATTCCTCTTCAACTTTCTCTTGCATGCCACTGATGGATGCATGTTTATGTACACTATATTACTTTATGGAGTGCAAACAAAAGTGTATGTGGGAGAAGATTTGTATTACATAGAAGTCAATGGCAAGCTCATTTCAACAGCTCCCAGATCTTTCTCACTGATTCAGCATCAAAAATTTGTCTTTTGAAAGGACTGTGCAACTAGTCATCTAACTGTGCAGCAAGTCATGAGCTTAAACAAGAAGGGAAAAAATAAAAGAAGCAATGTTATAAATTATTTCAGCTGTATATCATGTAAGATTCACAGCTCAGGATATGCAAATAAATAACTTTGTTCAAGTTTTTGTAGGGACTTACAAAAATAGTTATAAAGTTTGAACTTTCCCACTGTTCTACAGGGCTATAGTTTATCAATCCAAGCCAACCTCTTATTTTAAAGTATGAGTAATAGCCCAAGGATATGGCAGGTTGAGAGTCCTAGGGACTATAAAATCTAGATATTTTGGGGTGGAAATCGGCACCTGACATAGTGACTAGACAAAATTCCTTAAACCTACTCTGATCTTCCTCAGTTTCAACTATGAAGAGCATTACACTGTAGTAGCTAGTGTGCTGTTTAGTTGAAGTAAGAAATTGGAAGTGAAAAAGAGAAAAGGAAAGATTTCATCAGGATCTTCAATATTTCTGAAAACTACGTGCCAGCAGATCTACGAAACCTGCAAGATCATAATGAAAAAGTACATTTTATGATGTGCATTTTGGCCTGATTCCATGATCTACCAGGAGGCACTAGTATATGGTAACAATGAGTTAGAAAAATTTTACTAAATACATGCAACATCCCTGTATACATATGAACACCTTATTATTGCTATGCATGAAGGGTGTCTTAGTTGGGTAAGCTAGTAAGAAATTACAACCTAGGTATTGCTACAGGTGTGAAGAAAATCCACGTATGATTACTGATGGGAGACAAGTCCATGAGGGTCTACAGTCTTGTAAAGGGGTTTTGTGCAAATTTTTCATAATCATATCATAGATGCAAGATAGTTATCTCAGCAAAGAATCTTGGCAGAAATAAGCTCTCCAAAGTTTTTAACCCTGTCTTTCTTGGCAGTGGCTGGAGAAGATCAAGACAATCCCACGGTCCATCTCTGCTAGTTTACCTTACTGCAAAACTGCATCATAGCTCTCCACCTGGACTTTGTAAGTTGTTTATACACAAGTGGGTTTTATAACATTAAAAACAAAGCCGAAAAGGTCAAGTGTTGAAGCAATGTAGCCTGAATGTCATGTTTATTTCAGCAGAAGTAAACACCGTGCTTTGCCATACTATAACTTAAGTGGGTGCAGAACTTACCTTATCGTGCCAAATTCGATTAAAATCCTCTTGTCAAAAAGGAAAAGTGGTACTGTACTTAAAAAGAATTTACCTGAAAAAGTGTAGCTGTACGTTGTCAGGGAAAGATGAGAAATATTCAGTTGCTTCTACTTATACTCCCACTTTGTATATAAACAAACCAGTTTCTAGTGCTATCACTCCGTCTCCTTTTATAAACAATAAATTCATCCCACAATTTCTGAACTTGAAAAGAAAATTAAAGTGGCCTTTCCTTAACATGTTCATATCTATCTTTAATGCAACATAAAAATATGTTACTGATTTCATAGTATAGTGGTCCCAAGGAAGCTTTACAGGGCTAATTGAGAAGTTCACATATTTGTAATTTGCTTTATTGTCAAATAAATGTTAATTTAATATTTTTACACACATTGCTTCTGTTTTTAATTTGGAAAATGACAAAGAAGTAGAAAATGTACTATAGGGAACAATTCAGAATTGCTGGAAAGATGAAATAGGTGACCTACAAAAGTTTTCTCTTTTTAAACTTCCAGTACTGTATTCCTCTGGTACAGACAATAAAAACTAGTGACAAAAGTGGTATGCATGTCTTAAAATTAAATTAGCTAATTTATACTATACAGCTGCTAAAACAACAATTGCTCCTTAGATAGTGCTTACAGGTCCAGAGAGCAAACTCATATTCTCCCTTTCCACCATGATCTGATACCCAGTTTAAGGTTTTGCCTGATCTCTACTCCCTGCTCCTCACCCTAACCCTCCTCTACTGTCTCCTGCAAATGAATATTCCTTGAGACCTTAGATCTTCTCATGTTGTAAAGGAGAGGTCCAGCTTCAGACCTGTCCTTTATGTCATGTTTGTTTAGTCCAAAGAGCTTTTGGAGTCTTTGTGTTGGATCTGATGTTTGGTCAAGTCTGTGTCGAGCCTCGAGGAATCACTTTGCTGCAGTAGATTTGAGAAGACAGGAAGAGGTATCCTCTGCTTGTTTTATCCAGTGTTTCTTAAATATAGGCAGAAACAAACAGAGGAGCAGGGCTTTTTGCCTAAATCTACTGAATGTAGTGTATTTTCACATCCTTAGGCAATTATTTGGAAAAAAAATAAACCAAAACAAAACCCCAATGAGTACATCTTTACCATGCAGGCCAAGGAGTTTGGCTCAGGACATCTCTCCACAGTTCTCTTTCTTCTTGAGCTGCATTTTATGGTATTGGATTGTAGTAATACTCCCTTTCTTTGTCACAAGGTTTGGCCGTGCTGTTTTTTGCCACCTGTAGCTACTGGGGAATAAAGACTGAGATCCAGTCTTTGGTTTTTCATTGTATAGTTACATTGGGCTTAATTTTGCTAATTCTGGATAGTTTATTCACAACACACCAGGCTGTCCTTTGTGTCTCATTCACAATACTTATTTTCTTTGCCAACATAATCAATTTTCTAATTCTATTAAATATATTACAATCAAAAGAGAGTGGATAAACTGATTTAGGCACACTTTTCCAAAAATCAAACATGCTTCCTCCACAAATGATAATAATGTGTTCATATATTGTGTAAAATACAAGGAAAAGTTAGAATGTAAATATCACTTTTATTTGTATTATATGTAACATAAACATAGAATGTACATTATATTATCACTTTGCAGATTCATTGTCATATAGCTGCTTTCTCAATCCTATAGCTTATTTAGAAGTGCCCTACAAATAACAGCTAAGGATGAATTAATCTTGTTTTCAAAGTTTTATGGGCCAAGCACTCTTTTTGTGCTATATAGTCCTTTTCAGTCCTACAGTTTATGTAGAATTGCCCTACAAATAACAACTAAGGATGAATTAATCTTCTTGTTTTCAAAGTTTTATGGGCCAAGCACTCTTTTTGGAGGGCTCATAAACCTAGACTGAGTCCATAAAATTACTCCTGAACACACACATCAACTAATATTTTAAGTTCAGGTTTTGTTTCATTTCAAAAGAACTTCAAAAGAGAAACTTAGTTGTTTAATGCAATGAACCAAGCTACACTTTTAGGCTTACAGAATGTTAAAATGTGTCTGTTATCAGATTGTTGTAAGAATGTTGAGAGTTTTGATCTTCATTTCAGCTTCTTCACATTTGCTATGCACAAATACTTCCTCTCCACTCCTATCCCACAAACCTCTTTGCATTAATTTTACTTCTCTTTTGTTCATTATTGCATAATCTTAAAGAAATATGACTTATAATCAAATCAGAATCAGTCTTTCCAGCTCAAAAACAATTCAAAAACAATTCCTGGCAAAAGCAATTCTGGCTAGTCCAGGAGGCAACACTTGCACTACACAATATGCTGCTTTCGTGATTGCTATGTATTCCTTCCCCTGTCTTCCCTCTCCATCAACAAGACAGATCTCTGGTTAAACATCTATGTCATAAGGCATGGCTGATTTACCCATTCTTGAAAACACCAGCCTTTCCTAAAATGTATGTGCTTGCAAACCATGATGGATAACAACAATAATTTTTCTAACAGAAATCAGTGATAAAACTGAAATTTCTCCTTGCACTATTGTTTATTCCTATTGTATTCTCTCTGCAGGCTATTGGTGATACTTTGGCAGACCCTCAGCTGTCCTTTAATATTTATAAAATTCGTTATGTAATCTCAAAATATCTTACAAACTTTTAAATTGGATCCAACACACAGCAAACTAAAAAACTGAGGGCTTTCTTTTGGAAAAGAAACAAATAAATATTCACTTTCTTAAGTAAGTGCATGTCACCTCAGGGAAGATAAACTGAAAGTCAAAGCCATTAAATAGTACTTCAAGGACAGACCATGTGTGAGGGACAGAGACAAGGAGAGAATTTAGGAATCTAAATTCTCATTCAGCTTACATTTGACGCTGACTGTGACATATATTTAGATGCAACCTGCACATATCAAGAATGCAAATGCAAGTTTAATCTGCTGATCTAGAAATAGATATGCAGTGTATCATAATTCAGATTTCTTGAACTTGTTAATTATGCAATCTCATCACATCATTGTTATGTGTGGACTGGTCTAGGTCTATTCATGGCCAGATTTGTTGACTACAAATAAGTCTTACCACTCACCTTTCCTCTGTATCCTTTAAGTCTAAACATGAAATATTTTCAGTATTAAAAAAAAAAGTGGGTTTTTATTTTGTCATGCCTTCATTAAAATACTGTGCCTTATCTGAGGCCTGTATGAAATAGTATAAAATTGATTTATAGTGCATGCATTTCCTTTCATCCTTTCAAACAGCATTAAAATGACAATTTTCTATTATGTAGTGTGCTCGTTTTCTTGATATTTAAAGGTTGCCTTTCTGTTCCTAATTGTTAAGATTAAAACAGCAATCATCTTCTGAAATATCACTGTTCTTTCTGCTCCTAAAGCCAGAAAACATCTAACTCATTTGCAAATATTGCACTTAAACAAGTGGGTGTGCCAGTTCTAAATGCATGCTACGTCCATGATATGTCCAGAGAAACAAGAGTCACAGCATTTGCTAAGGCTGTAATTAATGCCCTTTTTTCATTTGGCCAAAAAGCAGTCCACCATAAAGTAATTGATATTGCTAATTTGACATTCTTCCCTTGACTTCCTTCAAATGGCGGCTGAAAACTTCACGTGAAATTAATATAGACACTTCTTACTATTTTTTGAGTAGCAGTATCCAATTTATCTGTGTGTATCTCAGGAAACAAGGATCCCCAGTACTTTGAAGCACCAAGGTATGCTCGAGCACATCAGTTTAAGCTTGTAACCACAACTGCTTGCTGTAGGGTAACACAACTGAAATTCATTAACCTTCTATTTTCCTACCCATCTGCAACTGGCCCCAGAAGCAGGGGCTGTGAGTGGATAGAGACTTCTAATGCTGCCTAGAAAACTGGCCCATGAAGTGCTCAGGATCGTGATGACACTCAAGGGGGCTAATCCACTCTCTTTTACACAAATACACAATTACTGGGCAGTCATAGTACACCTATGAATGGGAATTGCACATTTCTGAGTGAAAGCAACACTGAGAATTAGGTTCAACCTGAGTCAAGGCTGAGACAGTGGACTAGGACAGAAGCTCCAAAGCTGGGATGGAAAGGTAGTTTTTTGTTTAGTTCCTTTAATTATTTTTTATTGTATATGCCTCAGGAAGGCTGCCAGGAGGAAGGCTATTGGAAGATGGAATCTAAAAAAAGCCAGTTTTGAGATGTTCCAAGGTGTTAGAAAAAGTGCTATGCCTCACCACTGAACCAACTAAAAAGCATAATCTATTCCTCTATTTCATAGTTTTCATTTATTAATTTGAAAGTACATTTTAAGTTGCTGCCTCAGCCACATGGAGAAAACAGTTTCAGAAACCCATGGGGCAGGGTATTTCCACCGCCTCAGCAGAGCCCTTTGGCACAAGTGAAAGCCTCTGTTCCAATTACACTTTTCGTCTAGTTTTGGCTTCAATTTTATACACAACAACTTCTTCCAGACAATAAGAAACAAATAGCTTAAAAATTTGCATCACACAGCTTCAAACATCTGGGGAAGCTAAAAGCTGGAATCAAAATAGGGCAGAGCATGTTAATCCTGTTGTCCATGTGACACCACACAAAGCAAAAATGCAGATGAGTTTGCATGTAGCATGTTCCTGTCTTTGGGACCCCATTTCATTCTTTCTTCTTCCGTCCCTAGTGGGAACATATTGGAAGAAGCTAGACACAACACACTCAAAATACGGTGTCTCATAATCTCTGATAGCTTTGGAGGTTGAGGGTTTTTTTTCCAGTGTGTGCTCCGGTCCTCCGTGGCCTGAGAACTTGTGACCCCATTTCTCTTTCCAAAACAGAATCTCATAAAAGTGTCAGTAATAATTACACCGTAAAAGTCGACGATTTGAGCCTATTTCTTTTCTGTACTTGTACTTGTTTCAGACAAGCATACAAAGGAATTACTCTAAATTTGCAGTGGCACTATGGCAGAGTCAAGCCCTGAGATGCTTTAATCCTCTGCTATTTAACACGATGAAATTCAGACTGCCAAAGAGTACCAATGGGGGAACTCTGTCTATGCTTTGATGTCACGTTACCTATTTCTGGCTATAAAACATTTCCCTCTTGATTTTTCTAGCCTTGCATCAAATGTGCACAAAAAAGATAAACTTCCCAAGAGATTATTCCGACACAGGGTTGAACACACATTTAAGAAACTGCTTCATTTTGGCAGGTCCTGATATTGATGAGCTATGCAAGCCTAATGTCCAAACCTTTTCTTTTCCTTTCTTTTCTATTCCTTTTGTTTTTTTTTTTTAAACTCAGAATAACTCATTGTAAAAATTGGCTGCCAGCCTACCATTTGAAAGTGAAGAAAACATCTTGATTTAACATCTGAGCAGGGATTTTTTTTTTGTCATCTGTAAACAATTGGACCATATGTAGTGTGATGGGAAACATGAAGGCTGTGATAGAATATCATTTAAGGAACCTGGTGTTTAATTACTGCTCTTGATTAGCTGGAATGGGAATTAGCTTTAAAAGTTTGGTTTACAATATCAATTTTAAAGGTTAAATTAAACAATAGTTCTCAGTAGGTTTAAGTAGTAGAAGTGCTGACGATTGCAGAGTTATTCTGATTGTTTGCAAGAATAAAAAAATAAAGTTGTAGATATTTCTGCCTTTAAAGGAGAGACACATTAGTTCAAGGATAAAAGAAAGAACACAGACTCTAATGTTTGCTCTCTGTTTCTTGAAGAGTTCCTGAACTTTCCCTCAGATTAATCCAGTATCTTCCTGTTTTTCCTCAGATTAACCAGTAAGTGCCATTGTCTAATAAGCTCTCTAAACCTATTCTCTTTTTTTCAGGAGATAGGTTCAAAGCTAGTGCAACATTATTAATTAACATAGCAGGAGGGAAGTGTATGTCTCTCACACACCCAGAATCTACTAGTTTATCATCAAAACTCCCAACACATAACCGGTAACTTGGGTAAGATTTTCCCCAGCCTTTCTTTGAAAGTCAATACAGCTGCATTTTCCTATCAGCACAGAGGAACATAAAGGGAAACATCATCTGAAGGTCTGCTGCGCCCCTCCTTCTTACTCTAACCCTCCTTGAACCTGCAGGTAAGCCAAAGGCTCAGTCTGTGCAACAAACTTTCCTTCACATCTGCCCAAGACTAAGGCTCTTTTAACATCAGCTGTGTCTCCAAAATACTGGAAAAGAAAGAAGAAAAAGAAAAAAAAAAAAGAAACAAAATGAGCTTCAAGACACCTGTCATTTTGGCTGAGAAGGAAAAGAAAAATCTTTCCTGTGTGTCAACATAGCAGTGACTTTGTAAGTACATGTTTCTGCTAAAGACAGAGAACCAGGCACTAGCTGTAGTAACAATTTACTGTAATGCTGGACAGGATTTAAACAGAACAGAAAGAAAACACCAAGATTCCTTGCTGCATCCAGTCTAGCTTGGTAAAAGCAGCACATAGATTTTGAGGCTTCATGTCTGGGATCCCCAAAATCTAGCAGAGATAAGAAAGGCAATAACCTTCTTTCCTGACTTATGTATGTCAAAGAACATTCATGATATTTCTGATGAAACAGGTGCCATGTATTTTACATTAAAATACAAAGGTTGTGATTTCTTGGGTTATGCATTCATTTTGCAGTCAAAGAGGGGAAAATAGTTCCCACTTTGATTACTTTTGATTGTTCAGTAACATGTATATCAAATATAAAACTGAGTCCCCGAGCTCTCGTCACTGCCCATGTTCCCACGTCACAGAAATTCTCCATTTTGCTCTTAAGCCAGAGCCAACAACCTACCCCAAAAATATTGGTCATGTCTCCCCGGCTATTTTGGGAGAATATTTTAGGCCCTCAGGCTACAATGGTTGGACATGAGCATTGTAGAGAATTCACTTAAATTCCTGTTGCTGAACTAACTGCCATCTCCATAGAAACAGAAAAAGAAAGACCGTTGGCAGCCAGCAACCAGAAGTTTAAAGAATTTATTCACACCAGTTTCAGCTGTATGCTATCACTTGAAATCTGGAAGTGCTGGTCACTGGGAGGACTTTGTGTTGCACATACAATATTTTAGAAGATGGACAAGTCTGTATATTAGAAGAATACTTCAGGGTTTTTTTTAATACTGTTCCCTTAATTCTGCTTACACTTAAACTTTATTGTAAAAAAATGTATCATACTGTTGATTTGAATGCTTTTAATAACAGAGTCGGTAATGAGAAAGCTGAGCATTAAAGGTCAGAACAAAGAAGATTAAGACCGGGAATTTTAATCCTAGTCCTATCACTGATGCATTGCCTGATACTGAGCAAACAGAACATATGGAAATGATCAAAATTTTTCTTACCGTTCCTTGCAAAAACAAAAAATAACCTCATTTAGAAACTTATAAAATAGTAATTGTTGACAATGTTATTGACAAAATTGGTTACCTTTCAAAAGTTTCTTGCAGTTTTTAAAGTGGAAAAGTTTCAAGAGCAGCTATTGAAATGTTTCAGACTAAATTTGGAGTAAATAAGATATTTTCATAAAATCCTTCAGTGTTAAAAAAAAAAGGGACGGAAGTAAATCACCCTAGAATGGGTTAATTTTGAAACCTTTAAAATTAAAACAATTTTCTTAATGAACACTAGCTTCCCCTTTTCTCATTTTTCCCATATGAGAAGTAAGGATAACAGCTGTGGAGATCACAGTTTACTGTCTCTCCTCACCCCTGCTAGATAGCTATGTGCTTTATATGTAGTCTATTGTGCTTCGTCCCACACAATCCTTCTCTCTCTCCGGGTTAGCAGATGGTCCAGAGTCCAGAGAGAACACAGAGGGTTAGAACCAGTCACAACAAAGGCCATTCAGATCCCATTATGAAAAAGAAGATGGAGAGTGAAAGGAGAGAGATATAATCTGATTCTAAAGCAGGAGCTACCCTCTGAGATGGAAGAAAATACAGGAAACTACACCCATCTTTCTAAACATCCATTGCTTACTTCAAAAGAAAACCCAACAATTTCCCTACAAGTTGCACAAGCTCTGATTTCTTCCATGAAAGCACTTCTTGTTAGTTGTTTCCTACTCATAAGATTGTAAGTCACCTTGTGTGTTAAATCTTTAACATTAATGTTCGAGTTCGAATAGAACTGTCAGAAGCATCCTGTACCCCTGAAAAGCCTCTTAGTGACCAAGAATTTGAACTTCTGACAAATTTTGAGGAAAGGTTCAGAAGTGTCAGAAATGCAGATTTTCACACTATCACTCAAAATATCTATTACTATTTGCACATATCTGGAGTGCCACACTGAATTGTATGCCTATACACATATAAATATATTTTTCTTTTTTATCAAGATTTAAACAAAAACAAACCACAAAACAACTTAACGCCCCCCCCCCCCCCCATTTTTATTTGCATTATTTTCACAGAAATCTGAAAATGAACTCTATTGGTTCTATCTTCCTTTGATTTAAATAATGCAGATATATAAATGTTAATATTAGGATTTGCCAGGATCACAGTCCTTGTTTCCCCTAATGAATGGCACCTTCTCACCCCACAGGCTGGAATTTATCCTAGTGAGAAAATGATACCTGTCTGTAACCATTATTAGCATTGTTGATCTCAGATCCCAGTGAAAATATGATTCCTTTTCCTGGGGGCCCCAGAAAAATACCAACTTATTTTTTCTTAACTCCACAGTGAAATGCTGAAGTTAAAAAAAAAAAAAGACATTGATAATCTAGAGAATTATGAACATCTGATCTTAACTCTTAAATTAGCCATATGTTGAGTCTCAACAGATTGACAGTACTTATTAACATGAATGTAAAGTTTTAATATTTTAAATCTGCATTTTATTAATATTTAATCCAGGGTCATAGGTAATGTCCATGTGTGTCAGATAGAAAGGAAAGAAGGAGGTATCACAGGAATCCAATTACTTTTGCTTCTAATTGCAAATGACTTTCAATATTGAAGCAATGTTCTTCTTACGTGACCTTTAGTGCATATTCTAGACTTCATTAAACACCTTTTGTTCTTGTCAGTTCAGGTAAATCCCATCTTGTCCCATTCCTCTGAAAGTATTCTGTCATCTGTTCATGATCCAATGAAAAATGATTGTGGCAAGAAATATACACAGAGGTGTTTAAGATAGGTGCCACAATTTAATCTACATGCAGAACAAAACCAATTCTCTTGTAAGTTTTTCTTGCACAAACTTCAGGCAATCTAGATCAACTGTTATTGTCCATACAATTATAAATTTTGTCTAATTTTATACAGTTTATATATAAATATTGGTTGCCATAACTGCTTTACTCTGTACAACAACCATAGATTTAAAGCTTAAACAGTGTATGCCATTCATTCCACTAAAATCTGTCCTTTTGAACAGAAGAAACAGTCATTAAACTCAAATTTTAAATTAAAAGTAGAGAATAGAGAGTTCACGATCGGGTTAGTATCATGTGAAAAATTAAATTATATTTATTTCCTCATAAAGGAATATTCATACCATGCAATGGTATGTAGAATGCATAGGTTAATGTATAGACAAGTAGTAAAACAATAACAGTATAGTAATTGTCGTATAATAATGTTGTATAATAATCAAGTTTTAGACTAAGCACTGCCATTTTGCTAGCATTATGCATACACAATACTGTTATAAACATAAAAGAAAATGAAACAGTCTATTATATGTTGTATATAAATAATAAGATAATGTAAATAAATGAATGGAGAAATAGTTAAAGAAATGGCTTCTATTCTCCCTGAAATTATGTTTTGTGAGTTTCTTTTCCTGTTTTGTTAGGAGTCTGCATTTGCAGCACATGCACATATTTCAACTTCTGTATTCATAGATGTGAAAGATATCAGGGTGTGCTGGTTTTGGCTGGGATAGAGTTAATTGTCTTCATAGTAGCTGGTATGGGGCTGTGTTTTGGCTTTGTGCTGAAAACAGTGTTGCTAATACAGGGATGTTTTCGTTACTGCTGAGCAGTGCTTGCACAGAGCCATGGCCTTTTCTGCTTCTCACACCACCCCACCAGCGAGTAGGCTGGTGGTGCACAAAGAGTTGGGAGGCGACACAGCTGGGACAGCTGACCCCAACTGACCAAAGGGATATTCCATAGCATATGATGTTGTGCTGAACATACAAAGCTGGGGGAAGAAGGAAGGAAGGGGGGAATGTTCGGAGTGATGGCGTTTGTCTTCCCAAGTCACTGTTATACGTGATGGAGTCCTGCTTTCCTGGGATGGCTGAACATCTGCCTGCTGATGGGAAATAGTGAATGAATTCCTTGTTTTGCTTTGCTTGTGTGTGCTGCTTTTGCTTTACCTATTAAACTGTCTTTATCTCAACTCATGAGTTTTCTCACTTTTACTCTTCTAATTCTCTCCTCCACCCCACCTGGGGTGAATGAGCTAGTGGCTGTGTGGTGCTTAGTTGCTGGCTGGGGTTAAACCACGACACAGGGAAATGGTGATTTTGGCTTATTTTCAAAGTTACATTCTTTTAAATCCATTATATTTATATATTGCGAGACTGCCTTTTCATAACAACCTTTTGCGTCCAGCACTTCCAGTTGATCATTTATCTTCTTGTGACCCAACTTAAAGTAAGTGAATCCAGACAGGTGACTGTCTTCTAAGAAACCCTGAGGAAGACAAACATGGGTCTCCTTTTCTTTCATGTGCACAACTGAAAAGGCACAGTGATCAGAAGGGCCACCCAAAGCCATCACGAGATTCAGACTTGTTTTACAAGAATTAAGTGAGCCTCCAGTTTAGGAGAAGCTCAATTTTATGAGTCAAGTTACACTGATGCAAAACAGCCTGCTTAAATGAATCACAGTTCTTTGAAAATGATACCGAAAACGTTTCTCAATAATCTTAGATTTATAAGAATCTTGTCCAGTTTTCAAGGATGACTTGGGTACTTCGGATTTTTTTTCACAAAAAGTTACTGGGAAGGATATACCTTGAATGTAGGTGCAGGTCTGACTCTCTCCTTGAGTTTTATCCCCTTTGCCTTAAACAGGCACCTTTCAAAATGCCATGAATCCAGGCTTTTTTTCATCCAGAAGTATGAAACCTTTGTTACAAAACATGATTTTGAGTAGCCCTCCTCTTGCCAGGCTCCAGCTGTAGAAACTGATATTAAGTTAATGATACCAAACCCCAGAACTGGAACTGCTTCATCTTTTGGAGTTTGTGGAAGTGAAGGCTGCAGACAAAAATGTTTAGCATCATATGTGTTTTATACTCCTTGCATTGGTAGTAATAAAAAACACTGTGAAGGGGCAATCTAGGAAGAGTAATCAAACTTACATCATGATGCCTCATCAGATAAATGCCATACAAAAGGGCATTCTCACAGTTTGGGTTTGGCCACCCTAGACCCTAGTATCTTCCTCCTTCAGCCTTCACCGCTACGTCAACTTGACTCACAATACAAGTGCATCTCCTTCATTTGAGTCCTCTCCATGCCTGGGCTGTTCTTCCACTGCATCTTATGCATCTCCTGGTGGGCACTGCTCTCAGCCCAGTGCAACCTTTAGCTGCAAACACTGCTCTTCCCACAATCTGCAGCAGGGCAGGCTCAATCAGGGCCGAGTGGAGGAGTTCCCTCGAGTGTAGGTAACTTGATACAGCTGTGACATCATGTAATTGGGTCTGAAATGGGTCTTTGATACTTTTACAATTTTTTTAACCTGTGGTTTGAAAACTCACTACTGATAATCACATCTTCATTTTTCTGTAGAATAAGAATATTAAAACCATCAAAACCGAAATACGATATTAGTAATTGATATGCACAGGAAGAGCATATATGTATATATTTTGCCATCTGTGAATATTAATGAAACATAAATCTAACACATTAAGTCATATTACCAAACCAGATAAACAGGACAAGTTTTAAAGCTCACCTAAAGTGCAAGTTAGATTGGCATCTACTGTTATATTCAGGTTAAATACTTGAGCTTTTACAAATTCTGGGATTGGGGGTTTATTTTCTTATTTTTATGTAATTGAATTTCTCCCATTTTCCAGTACCAAAGGATTACACATTATTATTTGAAATAATCTTACTTTGCAGACAAGCAGTACATTTTCCTTCAACCTATAAAACCCAAACATTACTGGCATAGTAAATATGTATGTTTCAGAACAGAAAGAAAAGGGAAATGAATACCAGCTAGAATATTTACAATAAGAACTGTTAAAGAAAAAATGTGTTTGATCTTTGGCAAGTTCCCTGACTTTGAACTGACACGAGACAAATGATTACGGAGAAAAGATTCATGAATAGCTACTCCTCCAGTTGTGAGCTCTTACATTTGACTGTACAGCCAGCATTCCTGACCAGGGAAGATCTTTGCTCCCACATATATTACTAAGGTCAATTATTTTTGGTACGTTGGAATAGAAAGAGAGGAGGGAGGGAAGGCCTTTCAAACAACGCAGCCTCAATTAATTTAAAACACATAGTAATGGGCTCTAAAATAACAGCATTTTAAACAGCGAGTTCATTAAACATTTTCTCAAATGCATAACCATTATTTTGCTTGGTCAGATATTTTCTCAAAGGAGAGTTCATTCATTTTAACTGCTTAAAATATATGATGAATGAAGCAATTTGGTTTTTTATTTACATTTTACCATGAATAATATTTTATTAAAAATACCACCACAAAGCAGCAGAGTAGAGCTTTAATCAGTGTTTAGTTGCCAGGGCAAAGCTTTCTTTAAATGTAAAGAAAATAGAATATGCTAGGTTACATTTGCAAATGAGTTATCCTGAGCTCTGATATATAGATGCTACCATAATTAGTTTTGGAAATTGTTGTAGCATACACCTAAGCTTATAAAATAATTATATGTATGGTAAACCATTAGGCTAAAGGATATTCAGGGATATGGGTTATTGCCCTTGAATAGCAGTTTTGCAAGGACTGACTTCACCAGCACAATGCAGACATCTGAGCAATGAGCTTAATGTGTAAAGCTGTAAATAAATTTAAGAAGCAGTTGCAGAAAAATAAAGGAGGGACGAACTGCTGCAAGACAAATGTGATGTAGCAACTCATGTTATCTGCTGTAACAGATCTGGATGAGCACCTGTGTAACAGCTGACGAGTCAAGTGCTCCAAGCACTGTTTCCCACGTTAGACATTTTCTGTAGGACCCTGGGCAGCTCACCTAACCCTTCTGAGTCTCCTTATCTTTTAAAATTCCCATAGCAATATTCGCCTGCACACTGAAAGAGCTTTGAGAATCTCACAGAACTCTTTAACTATCAAAATACAACTTCTAAGATTTCAAACATTAGTGGGGGAGTGAGTGCCAGGTAGGGTAAAAGCAAGAAGTGCTCTTTCAGTGCAAAGAAATCATGTCTTAGTGTGCATATGTAGGTTTGGATATTTACACACATGCATCAACGAAAGCGACAGCAGTACTCAAACAATTGCATTGACACCTCATCAACATCTGAGATTCACTGTTCAAAAAGACTCTTGGACAACCTGCCCTGAAAAAGGAGAAGAGAACTAAAATTCAAAATATCTCAGCTTGCACAACTTGGATCTTCAAGGAGGCATGTAAATGCATTTTTTTCTTAATGTAAATCTTTCCTATAGTTCTGCTCTTAAAAAGAGTGATGGAGAATTGTTTTGGACAGAACAGAATTCGGTCCTTCCTTGGCTTGAGAGGTGGAGTCCCTCTTCTCTGTCCTTAAACAACATAGCTCTGTATGACCATTTGATTCAAACTGGCTTAAGTTCCTGTCGAGATGAATGTCCTATGTAAAACTAAGCGTAACTCAGAATTTCAGCAAGTGCATTTTGAGACTATACAAGGGATTTAAATGGGGGAACAAACCTTATGTTGAGCCTCTAGTAACGGCTGAATTGTACCTTACACGGTAGGATACATTGCAGACAGGAAAAGGAAGATCCTTGAAAAAAAAAAAACCAAAACCAAAACAAATTTAAAGGAACAGATCTAGGATTAAGACAGCCTGCCTGAATTAACCACACCTGCAAAATCATGTGCCTGTGGTGTTCTTGATATTACAGGGTTTGATAGCTAAATGACATGATGTACAAATAAGACATACCTATTATACTGTAGGTGCTACAGTAACAGCTGTCTGCTGCTAGGACTGGACCTAACAAATACCAGGGTGGTCAAGTAAGTTAGATGGAATCTGGCAGGGACTCAAATAATAAATTAAACTATGCAGTAATAAAAAATGGGGACATAATTACACAGTAATAAGTTCTGGGAAAAGCTAAAATTATTGCAGAAACAGGTTGTCCCTTTTGTATTTAGTTTTTGAATGAGCAGATTGGGTAAAAACACTATGCATTTTGTTGACATTGGGTGCTGATGAAACCCAGAAGTTTTGACTTGCAGACTGGTATAAGAACAGTCCTGTATTAATCATGATTTTTGGCACTTCTGTGCATGAATTAGGGCAACTATGAACTACCACATTACTCATATTTATTAATATAATGTTATGGACTAGCCAAGAGAAATCCAGTTGCTCTAATTTAGCACACATTTTGATCTCTCTATTGGCCCTTCCAAGCCTGCAAAAACCCTAAATTCCTATACTACTCTGCAGCAGTTTCAGAGAAGGATGGGGAATTTTGGTCAGCTCAGCAGCCTAAGCGCAATTACTCGTATATTAGAGCAACTGTTGAGGTTTTAAATACTGTTACCTTGCTCAAACTGAGACACAACCACTGTGTCTAAGGTTGTACAGACAGCTGATGTTTGTTACATGTACATCTGTAGTCAAAAACAGCAGGCACAAAGAAGGACGGGATTTCCACAGAAATTCATGCTAATGACAATAGGGATCAAGATTCCCCTCCAGATGGTCTAGAGTTTTAAAATACAGCTTCCAGTTTTCAAAACACTAATGTGATCAAGTTGCTCTTACTTTCAAGCAAAAGGGCGGTGGCTGTCACAGAGGGAAACAAGATCAGGCTGAGACCTTTGAAGAAGTATGGTGCCATGGTGAGCTGGGCAGCTGCATGAGGCATTATTCTTAAAGCTCTCTTCAGATTATACATATACTTCAGCTGTATATATATGTATATATATATGTGATGTATACATTGTGTACACACAGATATTTTTTTGCCAGTGTTTGTGTACCTCTGATAAGTATTTGCTCCCCTTAAGCAAAGATAAAAGTGGATTCTGCAAGGTCTATTTTTAATATTATTTTTAACTCTCTACCGTCAAACATCATTTCACTCCCTCTCTACTTAGGCAGAGACTTCTTACTTCTTTTATGTTTAATAATTCAGAGTATCATATTTATGTACTTTTTGAAGGCACCTTGAATTGCTTATCAAAAAAGGGGGAAAAAACCTCAGAGGAAAAAAAATGCAAGAACTAAGAAAAAAAATCCCTTTCAGCTGAGAAGGGCAAATGAACAGCAGCTTTGTTTGATCAGCATTTACTTTAAGAAAGTTGGCAGACATCAAACCCCTGTTGTAGTGAGCTAATTATACAAGAGCAAGAGCCATCAACCAGGAGGAGAGGGACTGACCAACACGCATGAGAGCTGCATACAGTGCCAGAGACCAAGCACAAATCCTACTGCCCCCAAAGACTTCTATGAACATGAAACAAAAGAGAAGCCAAGTTATTCTTTGGTGATTATGGAAATAATTGGGGCAGCTATCAAAAAGCGAGCAAATGTGTTCAATAGTCATACGTGCCTAGAACAATATGATTTCAATGTAAGTAAAATTTTGCTCTGTATGGAGCTATGCACCAGGATTGTATTTAGCTCCTGCAGGAAAACATCATGATCAACAGTATGAATGGCTAAAGATTAATCCAGCAGCAAAAGAGAAACAATCTGCAGACTCCAAATAGGCAGAGGTCAATGCAACCCTGTGTAAGGGTTTAATGCTTCTTCTGCAGCATAAGCTGTATGTGGAGACTAGTATATTTACATATAAACAGGGTGACTACACATAAAGATCACATAAGTAAATTTTATACATTATGCTGCAAATGTCATGCAGAAAATATACTCTCTGATTGATATGCAGAATGTTTGCCAGAATAGTAACAGCCAAAGTAAGTTCAAAGTCATAGGAAATGTTGTCATCAGCCTACTGTAAAAATGTACAATTACTTGCTATTCTCTTTCTGTTTAAAGGTGACTACTACCATCTTTTTCCCTAGGCTACTTGTTCACTGTAGCTTATTATCATTACAAAGTATTATAATAGATTAGCTTTTCCATATTGTGTTCATATTGGGAAGGGCATGTCTCAGACAGCACACTGCAAGATTTTTGAAAAGGCATTTATTCCCCCACTAAAAATTACTGGGCAGCTTGTTTTCAAGAATAAAAATCTCTAAATTGCATGCTTGCAAATTCCTCTTTCCCAATAATACATTTAATATAAAGAAATAAGAAAGAAGAAGAGAGCAGTATCTAATTAATATCTCCTAATACCCAACTAATGTCAAGCATGACGCCAATTTATAACCGAACTATATTTTTACATTGAAAAATTCAATTACATTTACTGACAGACTTTGAAATGCCACATTATTTATATTGGCAAACTTTGCAGTCTCTCAGTATATTTATTAACATTCTTTCCACAGAATAAAGTGTATATACAATACAGATCACTGCATTCTTCATTTTTTAATCTTTCAGAGTGATATGTACATCTGCTGGAGTAGAATGGAGCTGCCTCATTGCCGGATATCCAAAAGACCAAATAGAGCCAGCAGTTAATTTGCCCTCCCTTTTGATTCTCCAGGCAAAACAAGGTAACCTTGACATTTCTTTTCCTTCTCTCCCTCCCTCCCTCCCTCCCTCCCTCATTCCCTCTTTCCCTCATTCCCCTTCTCTCCTGCTCCTTTTCTCACACACCCCCCCGTGCTGCATTCTCTGTGCACACATCAACAATTTTGAGCTGTGAAGAGGTTCAATTGCCACCTTAGTGACTCACTTATAATGCACAAATCATTTCCTAGGATAGCTTGAGGACATGACAATGACAGAGAGACATCTGTTGGGTGGATGGGATGAAAAAAAAAAAAGGGAAAAAAAAAAAAAGGAGGTTATTCACAGCTGGTACATTAGCCATGCTAGCCACTAGGCCACCACAGTGTCCTAGTCCTACAGCTTCACTCTCCTCCTTTCTGCCTGCTCCCTGCTGTCAGCTGCCAAAAGATATCTGTTCTCACCCTTTGCTGAATGAAAAGGTGCTAATGCATGACTTCAGGATATGTCAGAACATACAGTACTTACAAGTGTTTGGAGATGCAGCCAACCTGACCATGGGGAAAAGAAATGAGTAACTAGAGAGTGATTTTCTTGAAAAAGAATGACTAGAAAAATAGTGAGGGGGCTATTCTTTTTTCTAGCTGTGCCAGGCAGGACAGTTTTTGTCTTCTTGATGCTCGTCTGCATTTCTTGCAGAGTACTAAATATCCTACCAAATGTTCAAAAACGGGGCTGAGTTTTCTTTTGCCTACAATTTCTGCACTAGCTGGACTTAAAAACACATCCCCAAAGGAAGAAGAAATACAGAATAGCCAGAAGACTCGTGTGAAAATAAAGAGCTTTAAGAACCACTTTTTTCTTATAAGTTAAAGAGACAGAAAATAATATCTTGAGGGAGGGGTTTGAATAAATTGTGATTAAAAAAATTTAACTGTTTGTATAGCAAAAGTGCCAGAGAGCAACAGATACCCAGAGTATTCAGGCAGCAATCTCCTCTACGGTTACACAAGGATCTGCGGTATACACCCGCTGGTATAGGCTCAACAGGTAGAGGGGACCAGCGCACATGTTCAGCATTCCAGTATGGTTCTGAAGGGTTTATTTTCTCAAAGGAGTCTGCTGGTCAAGGTGGCATGGGGCAGTTTTAAAACCACTTTAAAACTCTGCACTACAAACCTTTCAAAAATCTGCAGTGTGATATCAGTGGGGACAATTTCTGCAGTCTACATGATAAAATAGCCATACCCTTGTTCACTTATTTGCATAGCACGGCACTAAAAAAACCCCACAAACCTAATCAGAAGTTGTAGGGCAAGGAGAAAATACTGGTTATTTTTTGCAGTGAGACTGAGATATTTTTTAATGGCAGTAAGGGATTCTAATATTAAGCCCATCAGATATGAAGGTCATGCAAACATTTCAAAAGATATTTCATAGCCATGCACTAAAGATCCCCCACAACACACACTCCTGAAACCAGTACATAGAATAAAGAAATGTCCCAAAGTGACCCAGGCATGCACCGATCTTTCAGATCCATCTAATAGCTTGCACAGGCTCCTGGAAAGAGTTAAACACCTCAATGATGTCCCGAGTCGCTTCTGAAATTGATACTTCTGCAGTGGTGTGCATTGTGGGCTTGCTGAAGGGGAAAGGGAACAAGGCAGGGAGGAGGAAAGAGTCTCTTTCCCTACTTGAAGAGCAAAAACCAATTTTCTTGAAAATAAAATGTTTCCTAGCCTTACTATGTTAAAATTCTAAAAAGAAGGAATTATTGCCTGCCTTTGGTGGTGGTTCAATTCCAGGATTTTATCTTCCTGCAACTCTTGAGAAGACCAGCAAGAAATATATATTTTCCCTGGAAGAAGAAAAAATATTTTCCCATTCACCAGATACTCTAAGCAGATACATGTTCCATAACCTTGGAGCTTCTTTAAAATAGAGTCAGAAAAACCCCAAAGGTCTAAATCAGACCCAGACACAGGCGTGCACAGCTCCCACTGACCCTACTGTGTGTTGTGCCATACTTATCTGCATGTTTGAACTGTTCCTGAAATTCCTGTTCGTTTGCCAAGTTAGTCTGCATGTTCAAATTATCAGCAGTGCAGACACAACACATGTATACATACACTCCTTTTGTTCATCTGATGAGGTAACACTGCTCCTACAGCACCAATTGTCTATCTTTGGAAAATTTGGACTATCATCTGGACTGAAAATGCCTTTTCACCAATAAATGAATGGGAGTCCTCAGTTTTACCAGAAATTTCCTGGATTTTGCTCCTCAGGTCCTATTTCAATAAAGTACACTGTGATTCAGAAGGACAGATTATTTCTTCACCAAGAATTTGCTTATGAAAAAGGATATCTAAAGATCATTAGAAAATGAATTAAACAAAAAGGAGCAAAATGTGGTTTTCTTTAAATTACTGTTTTTTGAGCAGGGGCTTTAATAGTCCAAATAATATTTCCTTTACATGCATGCAGCAGAAAAATGGGAATTAATCTGATCCAATACTGGGTTTTTTCAGAAATGATTGATTCTAATATGGACTTGGTTGGACTGATAAAAGGAAACATTTGTGTCAGATTGTTTCTGCCAATCTCCATATATCCACTTTAAAGTTTTACACAAGCACTCTAGTGACAAGTAGCAAAAGTATGTACTTATTAAAAAGTGATACTTCATAATTATAGGATAATGGTATTATCCACACGTTACACAGACACAGAAATCAGCAATTTTCCTCTCCACTATTCACTAATACTAGAGAAATAAGAAATAGGACTGCCACTGGGCAAAACTAAAAATAAAGGAAAAGAAAATATCTATTTTTTTACCCTTTTGATGACTCCCTTTCTGTCACATGCTGCCTACGTGTACAAGCCTATTTTCATGTCAATTTTTAGTTTCCTTTTAGTTGTGAAAACAGTTCAGTACTATTTTATTTTTAATTGTTATCACAGTTAGCAGGGGAAGAGAAAGTTTCTTGGCCTTTGGATGTTTTAGCTCTTCTCTTTTCTCCTTTTTTAATCAATTTTCGTTTCACTTCAACAAAAATCCTGCTGGCACAAGCAACATAATGCACACAAATGACAATGAAGACAGAGAAATTCAACTGTAGCCTTACACCACAGCTGAAATTTAATCTAATTTTTGTACTTCATTTCCTATTTGTGATAACAAATGACCTCAAGTGTTTATTAAAATTCAGAATTGATAGATCTTGCCAAAAAGAAATATTGGCTGAAGAAAACATCTTGACTTTTTCTGGTCAGAACTTAGCTGGAGCACAATGGTAGTTTTGTCAAAAAGGCCAAAAAAAGTGTTGTTCACCAATCCTGCAGTTAAACCACACAGAAATTAATCCTGATCTCCAGAACTGGAAGTTGGAGCTGCCACACTTCTAGATACCGGTTTCTGCGAGCAGTCTTTCACAAGCTCCTTCTGCACAATTGTCAGAGGCTGGACTTCAAACAGCCTTACCCTCAATGTCCACTTTCAAAATAAAAGTTTATTGTGCCCAGTAAAGGCATCTCACTCTAGACATTATGATACAATATGTCTCTCTAGGTGGAAGAAGTAAACTTACATGCCAAATGCAATACCAAAACTCTGCTTTATGTGCAACTGAAAGTCAGAGATGAGCTTTGCAGCAATTTCAGTTAGCTTTATATAGTTCAGCGTTAGCTCCAGATGTTTCAAAGTAGTAGAAGAAATTAACATGCTGAACTGCCTGCTTTGGCACTGACACCCTCAACCCAAGCATCACCCCGTCTGTGTTTGCAGTTTCTTTGCACCTTCTCAACGTAAAAAACGTGAAGTAGATTTAAGCTGTTAAGTACAGATGCTGATTGTTCTGGGGGGCTCAGAAATTAGCCAGTGACATCAAATCTTGCTTGCTGTATTCACTGAAAACTCCCACTGTGAACATGGGCACATTAAACAGGATTCAGCCTTTCTAATCAGCGCATGCTAACTTGAAGGAAAAATATCCAAGCAATAAGAATTATATTTAATTGTATTGGTCTTTTCTATGCTTGATGACTTTTCTGCTTGTTTTATTGTGGACTCTACAGAAATGTCTGTATCTTCATGCTTAGCTGGCTTCAAGTTGCCAATGTCAGGGAAAAACCAAAAACCAACTGTCAGAAGATTCCATGTTATCGTACAGCCAGAGATTTTCCTGTAGAACTTTCTGTTTATTAAATTATATAGGGTCAGTATGAATTTCCTCCAGATGCCTAGTTTCTAATCCCAATACTGGCCTAATACTTTAGTATTTTTCTGCAGTGTGAAAAGATTAGCCTTTCCCATTAACTGCCTAAAAAAAAAAAAAAAAATCCATCTTTATTTTCCTCAATTAATTAAGAACATTACCCCTCTACAGGAGTCTCCCATGACATCCAGAGAAGAAGGAAGACAGTGAAAAGCTAAATGGGCCAAGGGTTCAACAATCAAGGTTCAGATGAAGTGACATTTGGATATAAAACACTCTGAGCTCCAAGTCGCCACAGAATTAGAGGGCAAAACAGCAAGCACATCATGGTGCACAACTCATTTGAGGCCATTTTGCTACCTCTTTGCAATAATTTCTGGAATACTAGAAATGAATTTTCTGAGAGTAAATTTTCAGCTATAATGATCCAGTGCATCTGATTTTGACCAATTCACTGTACTTTTCATTCCATTATGCACTGATTAAGGTTTCTGTGTGAGAAGCTTATATGAATTTCAGTGCTGACCAGGGTATTGTGCAAGTTCTTTGCATCTGGAAAAGTTTCATCAATATTAAAGATACACTGCATATAAATTTATAACCTCCAAGTATAACAATCAGCATCTTTTGGCATTAGATTGTTTTGTCATGATCACTTACAACTTCTGTCTCTGGCAAAGTGTCCTACAGAAAGTCATCTCTCAACTCATGCCAATGGCACAGAAGGTCCAGACCCGAAGTTCATGCTGAAAGTAATGAGGTTTGTTTAAGAAAAGGCTCAGTTCAAATTAGATAAAACAAATGAAGAATGTGCATAAAAGAACACTTCTGAACATGCACGAATAATTAATGCTAAGCAGCCAAGCAACTTTTAGATTAAAATGGGAGATACCTAATGAATTTGGCTTCTTGCAAGATTAGTTATTGCTGTAAAAAGTGTAGATTAGATTGTTGTCTTGGATTTTGGGGTATCAAAATCTCAAGCTGCACAGTTTTTAGTTATACTGGATCCTACCACCCAGAAGATTAAACTCAATGCTTTAGATGGACAAATAACTGTACTAAGTCTAGAAGTCTGGCTCTAAACAAGACTAAGATTTCTGGATCAAGGACAATACCTTGAAACATCTGGAAAGACAAGACTACTATTTCCCACTAAGCCGTCTGTAAAGCCTCTATTTCCCAGTAACTCTTCAGCCCTAAGCAATGCTACGTCTGCACACAAAAAGGACAAAATATATACTAGTATATTTTTTCTAATCAAAGAAGAAGTGTGGCTATTGTTATTCCCTAAATGTAAAAAATAAATTGGCATGGAACATTGTTTTTTTCCCCCCGTGAAGTTTCTCATCTGTCTACTGTACACTGTACACTCTGCTATTTGAAATTAAGCATGTATTCTTCCTTGGTTGAATAACAGCTTTGCAACTGGAACCTAATTAACAATTTTGCTACTGACATTTTGAGGAGAAATATTTCATTAAATATCTCTTGCTCTAAGTAGGCCTAAAATCCATGTTTTGGAGTATAATGGAACAGGAATTAATTTTTCCATTCTGGGAAAACACTGTCTTCAGGAAAAAATAAATCTCTCATCCTTAATCACACAAAAAGTAAACCTGTTAAAATTTGTTTAAAACAAATTGAAAAGAATGATGGTAGTCTGAGTGAAACCAAATGTATAATTTTTTAGGATTAAGTTTGTAATTTCAGCTTTGAATTTTTATCACTTTTATGAGAGCTATTGGCTCATTTAAGTGGAAACTTATATTTTTCTTCTATAAAATCATAAATGGGGTAGTTCAACAATTTCAAAACTGTTTCTGTAATATCTATCAAAACACTTAGAAAATGGTTTCAAAATATTGAAACACACCTCTTAAGTCTTTCACATTCATGGTTGTTTAATGAATTGACATTTTTAGAATACTTATTTTTTTTACCCATACACTCCAATCTTGACTAGTTTTGGTAGGGTTTTTTTGGTTTCAAAGTGATGTACTTTATTTCTCTAAAGTATATGCTACAGTGCCTTTTCCTATATTAGTAAAATCTGTTCCTATTGTGTGCAAATGAAAATTGCTTGTCATTCATCTTTGCATAGAAAGTGGTGAGCAGAATATAGAAAGCCAAATTCCCAAGGTTTATGTAGTTCTCCTAGTCAACAAATATTCTATTCCTTAGTGGAAGAATGACCCATAAAGAAAGTAGGAAAAAAACAGTGAATTTGATTATGGCTTGAGCGTGTGACAATTTATTTAGAATCCCAAAATTTGTGCAATTTATCCAAAAAATACCAGTTATTCCAGTTTTTGAAATTAAGCTCTTAATTAGGTGAGAGTGTAGTCAACAGGAATTAAATTAGTAAAGTATTTTTATAATGCAATAAATGAAGACGTTTCTTTCCCCTTGTTTCCCCTCCACTTCTTTCTTCTATCACTCTTGATCTTTAACTGAACTACATGTTCTCTTTGCTCACACAGTCAACCTGATTTCTTTATATATGCAACCTTCAGGTTAAATGGGAATGAGACTAATTAATTACCATGCTTGATTTTCGATCTTTAGTGTCTTCCAGTGAAATATGATAACTGGCATTGATATACGGTTTGCTGGCTATATTAGCCACCTTTCTATTTCACTGTATCCCTTTATATTAATTATGCCTCTAACCTAATATTTTACTCATGTATGAGTATGAGGACTTTTTACACTACTGCTTGTTCTCAATAATAAAAATAAATAAATAAATGTTGATTAAACTTTTTCAGCATCTCTGGGATAAACAGGGCTGACCCCTGGAACAATTTCTGTCTACTGACAGAAGGTATTAAACATATCTCCATTTAAGAACTGAGGTCTTCCACCCTGTTCAGAAAAAAGATATAAGTATATGCATGGCAAAAATGCATAATATCTTCGTAATTCAAGGAGACTGTGGATTTGATTTTAATTCTTACAGATTATTTATGATGTCAGAGGGATGCAGTTATGATGCTGTGTAAGCTTGTACAGAAAAAGTGTTATGTAAAAGTAATTCTTGCTAATTTGGTTTCTCTGTCTTTTCATGCCAGTAATGGGTACAAATTCTTTTGCAGTCAATAAAAAATGGAGAAAAAACCCATAAGTTTATGACTTCACACTGCTGTAAATCCCAAACTATGCCATTAGGTGTGGGATCACACTCAGGATTTACAGAACCCTGTTTGAAGGATGTCTGCAAGCCTTTATGAAGAGGATACAATAATATGATTTTGCCTCCAAGTATTTTGTGTGGGGATTGGGACTTTTTTTGTGTGTTTTTTTAACCCCAGCAATGTTTGTGATAATGGACAGGACTGAATCCCGATAGCAGACAAGAAAAGCTTGGAGTACTTCTACTTATATGGCTAAAGTCACAACTACTGAAGCTTGTTCCTGTGCAAGAAAGAGCAAAAAAAAGCTCCTGTCTTTGTGAGCTTGCACAAAGACAAGACAATTGGCAATACAAAGGGAACTGACTGGTTGCACTGTTCCGGCCTTCTGGGAAAAAATTATCTGCTATTTTGTTTGGTAAAGTTAGACAGTATTTAGCCTGATTTATTATAGATACAAGGCTTGTGAGACCACATTTTTTATTTGAGCATACATATTGGGGGAGAGAGGAAAAAAAGCACACTTAAAAATAATTATTTTCTAGCAGCTTAATAAAAACGGGTGGAGAGAGAGAGACTAAGTATTCCAGATTTGGTTGAAACTCATCAGGACTTGCACCTTTTGGATAGCAAGATCAACAGACTGCAAAATATAAATTTGTAGGAAATGGGAGTCATTGACTCTGGTGCTTCTGAAACTAGTTATTCAGATGGTACCAAAATGCTCCTGGCCACCCGTCTCACTGCAGTTACCTCTGTATGAAAACACTTTCCTCTGAAGAGCATGCAACCTAGATAGGCTGAAAAGAGGCTGCAAAGATGCATATTTTGAAAAGGACAGAGCTGAGATCTAGGTGTGATAGTAACTTCTCCAACTCCCATTTGTTTCCACAGACTATATACATGAGGTGAGGGAAAGGGGTGACTTAACAGGAGAGTAGGGCAGTAATTGCCTTCACAAACGCCTGCTCTCTCTCCCCTCTTTATTGTATGAAGCCAATAAAGAAGAAATATGATTGGAACTACACCACTTTGCAGTAAGTGCAATGCCGTACAAACATCCTCTTCAAAACTATTATTTACTGGTCAAGTCTATACACCAAGAATAAGCATGCTTGCCTCTCTTCATCCCCAAACTCTGGCACTCAAGTATAAAAAACCCATTTAAATCCTGTTTGCACCCCATCTCCTTCCTCTCTCTTTGGATGTGTCTGTTTTGCTTTGTGAACTATTATAAACATAACACTCAAACTTTCTTAGCAGGATCTGTTATTTTCAGTTAGAACCGAGAACAAATAAAAAGAATTTTCTATTGTCTTCAAATGAAAGAAGGTTTGTATGTGTGAGTTAGTACTGATGATTGCATGAATGCAGATGCAGTGTTACATTTGATTGGTAATTAAAGTCAAGTACCCCCAAGTTTAGGCAAAACCCAAATAGCTAATTACAGGTTTTATGCTACAAAACAATTGTAGTATCAAAAGACCCCTCAGGGAAAATATAAATCTACAGGGATTTTTTGTTTCCCAAATTCTGTAGTAGATTCTCTGGGTTCTATGGAAATGTAATTGGAAAGAAGAGAGAAAGACAAAGGCAGCTTTCCTGCTCAACTCTGTCTGCTCTCATACTGCTGCTCCACTTATCTTTGTCTACCACTCAGTCACCTTCATGACACCAGGTTTTGGAAATTTAAAAGCAACTACATTTGCCAATTCCTATCCCTTAGACTTGCTGTTTGCAGCCATCTCTACAAGGAATGACACCACAAGAGTGATGGAAATAATCGACAGTAGTTGGAGGGTAGATGTTTTTCTTTCTCTTCCTCAGAACATCAGAATTTGCACCCCATTTTTGTTAACTGATTGAGTAAAGAACAACAAATCTTCCTCTTCCTGCCTCCCTGTTTGACCTGGGTCCCTTTTGGTTCTTTTGGCTCAGTTTTTATTTTACTGATATGATGAGTACAACAAGACAGATCCTGATCTTATGGAAATACAAATATTAAATGATAGCTCTAGGATGCAGATTGTGTTCAGGGCCTGGTTGGACATACACAGTAAAATGAGCAGACATAGGTAACCTGTTCCTTGCTTTGAAGCTGCTGTTTGACCTAGAAGTCTCTCCTTGGCTTCACTCTTCTTCCCTCAATTTGTGTTACTGGACCACAGCAGGCTTTACTGGTGCTCCTACTGGTTACCTGCCCCCTTCTCTTTTTCTGTAGTGTAATCCCCAAGAATATGCGAGGGATAGTTGTGCAATAGTTAAGTTTCAAAGCCAGACTTATTACAAGGAAAAAAAGAAAAATGAACAGTCTGCCTAATCTTACTATTTCTTTACACCTACATCACAAATGAATGACAGATGTCAGTAAATGAAACCTTCTTTACTGCTCAGTAATAGGGACTTGATTCAATACTCTTACAATGAGGGTCTTTTAAAAATTTAATGGCAAAATAGTATTTTATAAAGGTTCTAATTGTCCCTGAAAACTAAAGGAGCTTTGAGTCTTAGAACACCCAAAAAAACCCCCCAAAACAAGAGTTCATAGTAAACTGCAATAGATAAGCATTCAACATATTTTATGAATGCAAAAGATAACATTCCTTCTTAAAAACTGGTGAGCAGATGAAGGAAAATGATTTGGTTTAAAAATACGCCACCTTGTTTGCTTGTTTCAAAGTACTTTGGGTTTTCCTCTTATCCAGAACTTCTAAAAAGCATTCTGTGGCCTGATGCTAGACTTGAAATTAGGATGTTTTCACACTTTGCCCTTCTAATGTTGTCATTCTTTATATGTGGTACCAAACAGCTTAATTAAAATACTTCCCCCTTCTCCCTCCCCCCTCGCCCCCCCCCTCCCCCCAATTTTAATGTAAAGTAAATCTTCCTCTGGGTGCTTTATCTGGAAGTATAAGTGAATTAGCATGTTAAAAATAAACTTTTCAGAAAGCAATGTCTTTTTTCCTTACCATTATGGAAGCTTCAGCATAAATTATTCTTCCTAACCATGGACGTACTTGTCCAGATTCCCTATGATGAGCTTCACTGGGGCTCGTGTTGTGGAGCATGGTACTAAAGGTATATAGGTTTTGCTAATACAAAATGGAAAAATAATGTGCATTGTCTTTGTAGGTATTGTTTCTAACATGATTTCAAATGCTACAAAATATGATTATAAGATTATATGGCATATATTAATCATTTATGATGACAGAGAAGTTACAACACATCATGATATGCACAGTGCAATGAATGAGGGATGGCAACTTAGCTTAGCGGACAGCCTAAGAAAACCAGAACAACTTTTTGGAGGATTTGAGGTTTCTACAGGTGACCACAGTGAAACTACTGTGTTATCATGGGCAAACTGTCTAGTATGCTTACACCTCAGTTTCTTTGTTTGTAGGTTATTGTTAATAACCACCTGTGTAAAGCACTTAGGATTCATGGAAGAAAGATGTATTGCCAGTTCAAGGAACACCATTATCAGCAACCATTAACAGTTGTTAAATCTTTAATACATCTTGACTGATCATTTTGCATCAACATGATTCAAAATATCCAGGGCAATAGGTGGGTCTTTTTGAGACATCTGATCAATGCTGGATATGCAGCAGGCTTGATTGAATCTGGTGTGAAACTAATCACCTACAAACACTTGGTGTTGAAATGAATTACTGGATGTCATTCTCTATTAACCTAACAGTTAAATTTGGACAAAAATATACATAAAAATGAAATAAAACAATTAGGTAACACTTTAAGTGGTTCATTATTATTAATTCATTTAGTATTCATTGTAACTGTGCTGGTCATAATGAATTCATTTGATATTAATGTGGATGTTCTGCAGCAATTTCATTGTAATGCAGTTTTAATTCATGTGCCATTAAAATAAAGCATTGTCAAAATTTATATTTATTATCCTAAATGTATAATTTCTTATTTTCAGGACCAGAGAATTACCGGTTTTGTTTCCTCCAAAGTTAACTTCTTATTTTCACCAGGAGCTCCTTGACACTAAACAGAATAATTTATTTTCCACTGTTAAGTATACTTGTTTCTATACCTTAAAGCAACACATACAGCATAGCCATGCTGCTTTATTTAAAGATTTTAGTCTGTATGTGGTCACAGTCTGCAAAACACTTAAAAAGTTTGGGAGGAGATGCTTAAACACAAAGCTGGTTATATATCCCAAGTAACAAATGATGCACTACATTTTTTTTTTTATTTATTATTTCATTCTAACTAGTATTGAATGGTTACTTCTCCTACAAATAGTTATACTGAACATTAATACTGTAAGCAACATGGAAGATGTTAGATCAACTATAAGGATCTGTTCAATAGTTTAAAATGTAACAGAATCAGAATTCCTATGTTTCAGTTGCCAAGACAATGAAAGTTTAGTTGTTCTCAGCAGAAACAGAAAACATTCTAAGTACTTTAAAGGGATGAACAAGCAATTTTTAGATGGACCAATAATCAGAAATATGTTTTTCTTTCCACACAATCCCCTAAAAAGATGAAAAATATTATTTAATGCATTTAACACAATGCTCAGCTATTGAACATTGCTGGAAAAATGTTGATTTTCAAGCAGAAATGTTTAATTTCTAGAAACTAACAGAGACTGTGAATTTCAGAAATGGAATTGGTGAGAAAGGGTCTGGGGACAAGTGCCATGCTGCTCCATATATTAGCAATCAGGTATTCAGACATTTATTATGGTCATATCTAGCCTGTTCTTCTAGGTGGTTATCTCTGATGACAGCTCTACTTGCTTTCTGCCTCCTTGCTTCCTCCTTGCCAGCCACAGGGGACTGGATATTCAGTCAACATCTGCCAGTTGGGGCCAAATAAAAACTATTTTTTTCAAGTTTATTCCATATCCATCAGCTTTCATTGTAAGGTGGAGTGTCACAAATGAATAAAAATCATTCTGAAAACTCACTGTTTTTTTCTCTGATTGAACAGTAAGTGAAACATTTTAAAAACTGTGGTGGTTTGTGTAATCACTGAAGTGGGAGAATTAAAAAGGAATGCAAAATTCCTGCAGTTGTAAACGTGCTGAGACAGATTAAATAGATGTCACCTAGCCTTAGGGGCAATACTTACCCTGTAGTTCTTTGGACAGCAAAAAGGTTAAAGAAAAAATGAAGTCGACTTGAGGGGGGGAACAGGGGGAAGCAGACAAGGTTAGACTGTTTTTAATGCTTTAAAGTACTGTGCTTTTGATGGGAGCTATTTGGTGTTCTCAGGCTCTAAAGTGAAATCTTGACTTCAAAAACAACACAAAACGAATATTGGGATGTACTAAAGCAACAAAAGGGAGTGACTGATGCATTTAATTGCATTTTTCACTATTAAAAAATAATTTTGATTTTCTTGTGATAATCAGCCAAACAACAACTACTATAAAAGGATTCCTTTACTTATATTTTTTTCATTGTAGTTCTCTACAAAAAGTCTCTTTTTACTATTGATCACAAAAAGAAACATTAAATCTCAAAGGAAGAAAGGTATCATCCAAGGCATACAGAAAATATTTGTAGTTGATCTGGCCTGTAAGGAACAGTGGGTAAGATCAATAAGGTGAAAACTGAAGATGCAACCTTTCTGGTCTCAAAGCCTGACTGCTCTTTGTTGATCCAATAAAAGGTGTTGCTTTAATCTACTGTACTTTGTCTACCAAAGAAAAATTAAAAGTTCAAGGTTTAAGCCCAGTTTTTCAAATCTTCATATGCTCTAGCACTTTATAAATAAGTGTACCTATACATGTTTCTGTCTTTGTGCATATGCATCTTTCTTCTCTGTGATACACAATTTTGTAAGACGGTTGCAAATTAACTATTTACCTTTGTTAGGTTGTTAAATCATAGGCACTTACTGTTTAATACCTTCCTCCCACTCAGAAATAGCCAAACAGTTATGGTGTACAATTTTGGTGGGCTGAAAGCCTGGACAAAGTGGACTGCTATTTCACGGACAGTAGTTAAATGTCTCTAGGACCTTTGTGAGATTCATTCCCTTGCTATGCTCACACCTTGGCTGATTAACCATAATGTAGTAAACATAACAGAATTTATATATGGAACCAGTCTCTGAAAACAGTAGTGTAGGGGAATGTGACCTTTTGTAATAGTGATTCTGCAGTGATTTAAGATTTTGAACTAAAAAGAAAGGAAACTGCGTCCCAGGGAAAGCTAGGGGATAGACTATATTTATCCCATCTGTGCTAAGATTTGAGAGTCCTAAACCTAACAAAATGGTTCAGTCACAGTCAAGTATGGTCAACTTACCACAGTGAAAAATTTACCGAAATTGTTGAGAAGTTTGGTATAAGCAGAGATGTTCAGGCACGTCAGAGTCAAAAGAGATGTGAAATTGTCCATTGTATACACCCATGAAAATTCAGAGATGGACAAGCACCTGGAAGCCACCTTGTCCTAAGAAGAAAGCCAAAACATTATTCATGATAGCCAGAACATGTTGAATTTGTTTAGGGTGTGGGGTGAGGGGGAAAGTACAGTACTGGTTGAATGCTTTTGTGATTAAGAGCACTTACCAAGCCAGAAAGGGAGTTTCTAGATGTTCTTGAGCTTGAAGAGCAGCACTTGTATGAGAAAGTCATCCACAACAGTGGTACAAGTATTTGGGAAGCACTTTCCATCCTTTCTGTGAAGACAGGAAGAATGCTGAAGCCAGATGGAAAACAAATAAGAGAAAGCAGGATTCTATCCTAACAGTAAATGGGGTAACTGACATAGAGATTGTGGAATAAAGGGTCTGGGTCTCTTCCACCAAAGTACCTCTGCTCTTGTCTAATTAATATTTAGTGTATAAACAGGCTGGCATGCAGCAAACAGAACCACATTTCTCCTTCTCAGGCTTAAAAACATCAATCTAAAGTGCTGTAAATAGTGCATTGCTTATGCGTATTGCATGAAGGTATCAGCTGAAAGAACTTCTGTTCACTTCCTTCCATTAATAATAAATAATAATAATAATAACAACAACAACAACGACCATAATAATAATAATCACCTTTTCACTCTTTGTATTTTGCTCTATGTTACTGCCTACCCAAGGATGAACATAGACTGGATTTGATTGACACATACCCCCACATGTTTATACTACTGATTTACAGGATAAGTGTTCTATCATTCAGGAAACAGATTTCCTGGACTGCAAAACACTTTTATAAACATAATTTTTTTGGTTTTGTCCATACTTTGTCTAAAAAGAATCTTGCTGCATCACTGAGAATCTGGATACTTATTTTGGTATTTGAAGAGATACACATCCTTCCAGCAAATACAAACAAAAATATGTTGAACTTCAACTGTCACAATGCATAAAGCTTTCTCTCATTATTCATTATGGCAAAAGGTAAGATACAGCATAAACTTCTCATATCATCAGGATCCTTAGGTCATCTGAGCCCCAGGGTTTAATTTAAGGTATGAGCTGCAAAATGAGCCGCAGAACATGTTGAATCACCAATTTAAAGAAATAACCTTTTCTAGAAACAGGCCAATTATCCTTGGGTGCTGGATAGTCTGTTCTTGGCAAATGCGTGTATGCACACAAAAGGAGAGAAGCAAGGATGTCTGCATAAGTTTATATCACTGATTCCTGATGTGTGTTCTATTTCAAACTTTTTTGGGGGGGGGCACAAATAGAAAGTTTAGTCATTAACATAATGTTCACAAAACTGAAAAACTACAGTTAATCTGTTAGCATCTAACTTCAGACAAGGTAGATGTCATTTCATCTCCAAAAGAAACAACACAGAGGAGCGTTTTAACATTATTTCTGCAAGGACTTCTGAAATATTTTGTTAAAATAGCTTACATGCAAATTTACCATAAATCCATTACTACCAGTTCCTGTAATACAATCTTAAGAGCTTGATATACATAAAGTGAGTTTTACAATCATGCATGCAAAAATGAATGCACAGTTGAATGCTCAATTTACACATGCAGTTATCGTAGTTATACAGATCAGGAAGTTCTACAATAAATAGCAATTCATGTACATGGCTAGCTACCTAAATACCCAAACCCATGATTTGGTACACAGATAGCAGTTAACCACATTAAAATAAGCATACTAACTGCTTGTGCATAAGTGCACTTGAAAATCCAAGACCTGAAGATTATATCTAAAGAGTTGATACAAGCCCAAATGGAAAAACTTTGATAGTTTGAAGAAAAATATCAGGTCATGAATGAAAATTCTGTTTATAACAAACACCAGTTTAAGATCAAACCTACATTGATGAGAAAGGTCATAAGAGCTTGCCAAGCGATTGGCTGAAAAAAGAGAAAGTTATGAAGGAAGAGGAGTTCCATTAGCTGCTCAGAAGATTAAGAGAAAATTCTAAACTGACAATTAACATGCAATGGAAAAAACCCATCAAAAACAACTAAAGAAGCTGCAGGTATTATACATATATGAAGGTAGGAAAAAAATATACACAATATACACTTGTGGCTGATTCATTCCCAAATGGTACTACATTACCTCCAACTCAATACACTGCCAAAAAGTCAGCCAATGTACAGATTGCAAGATGCAATGCAAGATGGGAGAAATGTGAGCTATAAAGTGAGACTTGTTAATAACAGCTCTGATGGCAGCGTTTAGATGATGAGCGTCTGTACATGATTTAGCCAACTATCTAGAATGCCTGGCACTAAAAGATTAAAGTGGTCAATTTCGTGAGTAACGAAGGCATGAAGAAGTGCAATAGTGTCAGTCACAGAAGAAAGGTCTTTAATCTCATGATATGCTATAAATGTTGAAATGAATCTCTATCTATATGTTTAAAAATGAAGTTCATCAGATAACTTGCTTTCTAGCATAGCTCCTACTTTCTTTTATGTAAGATGACAGATTCTGCAACTCAATGGAAAGTTTAGTAAGAAGTCAGAATATGTTTTCTTTTGTTGCAATGAAGGGTATTTCCTTTTTATAAAGGAACAGTTGTAGTCAGGTGCTGGCTGTCCTTATTATGGATGTCTGGAAAACATCTGGATAAAGCTGCCACAGAACTCACGGAATTGTCTGCTATAACAAAGAAGAAAATTTTGGCGGAGGTATGTTGATTTAAATGCCAAGCAGAAATGAAAGAACATTGACTTCATAAGGCCCAAGATGGAAGTTTAAACTCCAGCTGCTATTGGCTGATAAGGAATTAAGAAATTATGTGTAACAGGTCTCATAATGATTCTAGGGTACACAATTTTACTATAATAAGATCTAGCTTTATTAAGAGTACAGGAATTTTGAAAATAAACACCATATACCAGTGGAAAAATATTCCAGAAAATATTGGCAGAAAAGTCAAAATGCTTTTTTGTTCCATGGACACTTTCTCTTCATTTCTACTAAACAAAGAAAGTTGACATAGATTAAAGTTGTCAGGAACAGAAGAAAGACATAACTTGAAAACAGAACTGAAGAATCTACTGGCCACCTCTTTGAGGATGGGACAAAAAGCTTTTATGATATGTCAGTTCCTGAAAGCTACTTTTTTGCATAAAAATGTGCAATGAGACAAAAAGATATTCTAGTTCTACTAAAGGAACAGGCCAGCCTTACAGTCTTACTGTACAACAACATCCAACTATTGCATTTACATGGCATAGAAATACCTCGGTCCACATCGGGACAATTTTAGAAACATACAGAAACACAGAGATAGTCTTATTTAAGGGTTAATTAGAGGACTAATATTTGTTTAATGGTAACCCCAAAGGACGATGAAAGTGCCCTAAGTCTCTAAAAGGTCACAAAGTGACAATGAATACCGCTACAATCTAGAATGAAATAAATTTTACAAATAGTGACTGTAAGATTTTTGTTTAGAGGACTAATTTTGGAATGCTATTTAAGCTGAAACAACAGATTGAATATGAAATGCATTATTTAACCATTCATTTCAAGAACAAATCGCCTTCAATATCTTACACTCAGCTGCATATATCTATTATGATCTCAAATTATAGCAAAAAGTACGGGGATTATAGACAATGCATACAGGTGAAATGGTGCCAGTGTAAACACTATAATGCTATTTAAGAATAATTTTTGAATATTTTAACTGTAATGTTTATTCATAATCTTTCTGTGAAAATATAAAAAACAAAGGAAAAGACAGAAATCAGTACAATTTTTTCTGTTCAAAATTAGGACTACTGTGGTGATAATGAAAGTGAAAATGAGAAAAGCTGAACAGCAATAAAGTACATGTTGTACTTCCATGTATAAATGAAGAATGAAGAAAAGGAGAGGGAAATGAAAAAAATACATATATTGAACTATGAAATATACTTTGAGACATTATTTAAGCTTAATACGAAGGGTCCAAAGACTTATTTTTAAATTCCAAGCCCAGACAGTTCAGGCTGTCTAGTACCTTTGCATACTAAATGGAAGAAAATCTGTAGTAGCCAATTCTGAATAGTAATGAAACACTGGTAATTTCTGGAAATGAAGTATACTAAGGGTATATTCAAATGGCAAATATGAACAGTGTTTCAGTAATCCTGGTAATAATTTAGTTGTTTTGAGTACTAATCTGTTAAATATAGTGGCATGTGCCTTTGGAGGAAACAGAGAAGACAATCCAGTACCTGATCAGTTACATCAGTCAACTGTCTCCCCCAACATTTTCAGAATGAACTCTCTTGACTTCTGTCCATGAATTTAGTGGTTGGAAGATCAGTAAAGTATAGAGGTTTCTGTCTATGAGTTTTCCAGCTGATCCACATGAATCAGTGTCCTTCTCTATTTTATCTTTATTGATACACACTGTGATTACAGCTCTGAGGAGGTAATGCTCCTGAAACATTAGGTATGTTCATATGAGATCCATGAAGCATTTCAGAATATAAAAAAATGCACTATTTTATGGAAACTAAGCCAGTCCATTAACTTTTCATTGCACAAAACCAGCAGCTTAAGCTTTTAATTGAAAGGGTTTGCACTTTCTAAGGCCCTTCCCTTCCCCCCATTCAGTTACACTAGATATTTGTCTTATTATTTTAAAGACATATTTCCAAAGTTCAACAGGTGACTTTGTCAAATATGCAAGTTATAAACGCTCTCTATGAGAGGATATGAACAACATTGTGTCCTTTACCACCTAAATCAAAACTTTTGACTTTTTCAGACATATTACTTGAAAAATATCAGGTCATATTCTGTGTTATCTAACTTGTAGGTTACTCCAATTTTTTTATCTATCAACAACTAACAATTTTGCAGTTTGTTGTTCTACATATGCACAATCTAGTAGTTTTCAAAGTTCTGTCTTATTGTGTAATACACTGCTCATAAATCTTCTTTCAAGATCCCATTTCTAAATAGTTTCCGTGATCTCAAATGCTTTCTTAGTATTTCCCAAATAAGAACACTGAGTTATCATAAAACACATTGCCTTCTAAATAATGACTTTAAATCAATTAGTAATACTAAGCATCCTATGCAAGGCTTCATGACTACTCCAAATTAGAGGAATGATGCATGCGGAGGTTCTCATATTCTCCTCTTTTAACTCTAAAAGATTTTGGCTATGCTTATATCCAAACATAACAGAACTAATTTTTGGAGACTAACAGCTTTATTAAATTATAATACAGAATGTAAAAATTGGTCTTAAAATAGCCATTTGAAAATATAGATAGGCATACAGATATGTCCTAGAAGTTTGTACCTATAGTTTTCAGTAGAGCTCATCTGCCCCCAGTTTAGCCATCCCAGAAGATATTCACACTCTTTGATCTGTTTCCTTTCCCCGCTATGAAATTAAGTTAAACTAACTGAATGGAAAGGGAGATAAATTCCATTTTTTTGAAAGCTGACACTGCGTCTGAGTTGCTCAAGACTTCTAATAATCGCCTTTCTCTGTCTCTGAAGAATAACTGCTGATGGTAATGTTAATTAGCTAATGCCTTTAAATCTTAGGTTGTACTTGGTTTAACAGATTTGTATATTTTAAAAAAGTCAGAAATAAAATGGTCAGCTAATTTACCTTGTAACGGAAGTAGTATTCAAATAATTTTCTACCTTAAAGAGAGAATTTTGTTATATTTCAAAAGAGGTGAAATGTTAGATTAAGTGTTCTCACTATTTTTTCCTACTGTCTGTTGATACAAAGAATTGAAAAAAACCCAACCTGCAGCTGCATGTTTTCGATAATGCCAGGAATTTGTAAGTTTAAACATGACAGCTGATCATGCTGTAGAAAAGTGGAACAAGCTGGAAAACGATTACGTTAATTATGGAAATTTGTTCCACATCTGTACTAAATTGTCATTTACAATTAAAAAATGAAAAGATCAACAGAGTTATCCCCATTAAAATGAAAGTTTTTATTATTTGTTTTTAAGGTTGTGTAGGTGTATGTTTGACAGCAATCCATTTCAAAAGCTTGACAAATAGGACAGTGAAAGTTTGCTTTGGTACAAAATATTCCTGCATGTTTTTAATCACAAAATTAAAGTATGTGGATAAATACTCTAGAATAAGGTTGCACATTTCAAAACACTGTTTTAAAAGTACCAGTGCAATTTAAAAGAAAGTTGTTTGTGCAACTGTAAAGAAGAAAATAAGCTTATTAGTTTGTCCAAATTATATCACCTTGGAGAATTCTTTACTGGTCCAGACCTTCATGCTAGTTGCACAGACTAACCCTTGTATTTTTAAAAAAATAGTTTATTTTTATTTTTATTTGCTTTATTGACGTTTTATAATGACCTCAAGAAATTATTCCAAATACAAACATGTCAATGCTTAAAAAAAAAAATGTAACTTCTAAACAACATTATGCTAAAACAGATAAAAGGTTACTCTCTGCAACCTAGTCCAAGAGTTCAAGAAATTAATGCAAACATCCTATTACTGTTACTTCTGAAGTGTTTGACTGTGAAGGGTGAAAAAAAGTAAATTGAACATTTCTAAGATTTGATGTTAATGAAACCCTAATAATTTTAATTTCTGTCTAGCATTCAACTAGACATATTCAAAGAATATGAAATCTCTCTTCTCCTTTCCACAGTTCTCCTTTTTTATGCCTTTTTTTTCACTATCACTACTACAATGTGGAGGAAATATTATTTCATTTTAAAAAAACCTTTTCTTTTGCTTCTCATCATTGAACTTTATGTGGTTGAACTCACTTGTGTAGTGTGTTAGGATAAGTGAGACATTTTACAGAGCTCACAGCTTTATTTTTTTTTTTAAAGCAAAGAATCAATCAATCTTGCAACAACTAGATCTAAATATAAAAATTGAAATGTTATTTTCTCCAATAGAGAACCATTGTAAAAAAAAGGAGTATGCATCTGCCTTAAAAATAATGCATCTTGATAGAGTTAATATGACATATTTTAAGTTCATATTTCCATTTAAAGAAACTTGCATTTTGTGCATTCCAAGCTCCACAAAATAAAAGACTGAACGTTTAAGTCACCATCTTTTACAATTACTATGCTGTGCCATTTGATTTGATGAATATTTGCCTTTCAATCATGCCACATAAAACCAAGGACTGAGTTCTGCTGCATTCACGAGAATGTCTGATGAAAGACTGTGCTTCAAAGATTACATTAAGAAAAATAGGGATACACAAGCCAGTTGAGGTAAAGGAGAAATTGCAAAGGTTTCAAATATTCATAGCTTTCATTTATTTTGCTTACTACATTTTGGCTTTTGGACTAGATCTTTATGTTTTAGGTGTACAATTAAGCAAACACTTAGAATATACACAGAAATTGGGTAATGGACTGACTAAATAGCTATTGGGTATACCTAACATTTTCAAAAGTTTAGTCTCTTCTCTCCCTTCATGTGCATCAGTGCTGTTGTAAAATGAAGTCAAAAGCCTTTACCTACCTGACAAAGGCTTTGTGAAGTTTAGCTAATATTTGTAAGACAGAAAGAAAATGCCGTACAAACAAAAAGAATATTAGTATAAAACAGAAGGAGCTCTGAACAACTATTGGAATTTGGAAATGATTTTTCAGCCCTTTAAGGATCACAAGACATGTAGCAAAATAGGTTGTATTTGCCACCCAGCCATCCGATGATGACTGTAAGTACAAGATAACCATTAGTGAGCCAATGTTAGTCAGAGGTGGGTTTGTGTTTCCTATTCCACCTGGTATTGGTAAGTGCCTCTTTATGCACACAAACCACTTAATTCTTTTTCTTTCCTTAAGGTCTGTCTTCCTATATTTTTTGGATTGTCTGCTTTCTTCATTTACTAAGAATCTCTAGCTAGTATTTTTCACATTGGTTGTTTTGGGGTATATTGCTGTCTGGTTTTATCTACTGGAAATACACATGAGATTTATGTGTGATCTTCCTATTTTTGAGCATATTTTCCTTAAGAACAAGTGGAAAAAAGCCTTATTTATAAAGCTGCATGGCTCTTTCAGATTACCGACAGCTTTCTTATGAGTTGAACCTGAACCTTGGCTTCAGGTTAAATTAAAAAAAAAAAACACATTCAAAAATTATGACTTCGTATGGTATATTGCAGCAAAAATAGTTTAACACAGCATGGGAAAAAGCACTTTTTCTGGAATTTGATTTTCTTCATCAGGACCTTGCAATGTACAGTCACAAAAATACTTCATGAAAAGTAAGATAGTTGCAACGGTTAAGATCAACAGTGTAAGATATGAGAAGAAATGTAGTTTAAACAAACAAAAAAAACCACAACAAAGGAAAGAACTATTGACTTGAATACTTTGAACCAATGTATTTTGGTAAGTATTAAATAAATAGTGAAGTCCCTTGGGTACAAATTGCTATTTTCCTAATTCTAGGAATAGAGTTTTTAAAAATAATTCATAGCACACATTAATACCATGTAAATAAAACCAACCATACATCACACTTATGCTCATTGTGTTTGATGATAATATTCCCCTGTATTCCTAGGTGATAACTATGGTATTTTTTAAATTAATAATAGGTACATTATTAAATAAAAATAAGGCATTTATATAGATTTTTAGAGCACAATAAATATTATTTGTTTCAGAATTAAGAGTTTTGTTTTTTAAAAAATAATGAAATCAATTATTTCCTGTCTTTGCCTTCAACAACAGAAAGCAGATATTCTATCTGTTAACTTTTTTTGAAGCATCCCTTGCTATTCTGCACTTGCTACTTTCATGATAAGTAAACAGTTGGCAAGGAACTCCCTCTTGTGGTCAAACATTCTTAATTAGGAAAAAATCTGCACTGAGCTACCGGTACAGATTATTAGAACATGGGTTACTTGAAACCATTAAGATTAACAATACTGATATAAGTAGTTTTAGTGAAGAAGTTCATTGCAAATTAGAGATGAACATATGCTTTTAATTTTTCTTAAAAAATAAGGATTTGCACCACTGTTCTGGATAAATCAATTCTAAAGTGAACTCTCTACCTTGCCTCCTTTCTCCTTTCTAAATCATAGCTATATCGATAACAAGATCTTAATTCACAATCCACATCTTTGATACAAAGCACAAAGCAAAGTTTAACTTCTCACCGGTTCTGACTTCCCATATGACATTCACAAAAAAGTAAATCAGATGAGCTTCAAAAAGTGCAGAAAGGTTGAATGTTTCTCCGAGGTGTATTAGCATTTCCAACATGCTGTTAACTAATGTTTGGCCATGGCGTGTGCCAGCACTGTCCCTTACGCTCTGCGACAATAACTGAATAGCCCCGAGTCAGGAGAGCTTTGCAGTGTTCCAAATTATGGATGTGATAAAATAAAATAAAACTCAAATGTCTGGCAGACTGAAAAATCATCCCATGCTTAATAGCTTGATTTGAATGCTACTGCCAAATACTTCAGCAACAAGAGCAAAAGACAGCTGCAATTGGACAGACATTTTCTAGTGATTTTTCTTTTATGTATGTTACCCACTGAATATTTCCACCTAGAAAAGTGTCCTAATCTGAGGGTCAGGTTCAGTTTCCCCAAAGAAATTCTCAAGATTTTAATGAAATCAGAACTGAGACCAGGCATAATTTATTTTATTTGATTTCTTACTGTGCTATTCTACATTGCAGCTGTAAAATGTAGACAGGAGTGTAAAATGCCATGGCATAATGCACCAAAGATAAAGTATTTGTCTTAGACCTACTTTTACTATACGATTTGATTTCCATAAGCAAAGTTTTTGGACTCCAGTTCCTTACAAAGGTATGGATTTTATATCCTATAAAAATAAATATGAGCAAAGGAAGACACACAGATATAGAGGAACTGAAAGGAGAGCAAGCCATCACATAATGTGGGACAGTGGATTGCTGCCTGGGCCGATGGGCCAAAATTTAACTTCTCCCCAGTAAATCCACCTTCCTATCTAGGTTCACAAGAAGTCCAAATGCTAGGATGGGAACTGTTTGCGCTGTGAACAACACTGCCATTCACTTATAAGCCAGACCATCAGCAGAAAGTGGACACTCACAGGAACAGCAAAATATAATAAATTCTCCTTATGAGCACTTTTATTCATGCACATTAAATGCATGACAATGCACTTTGTCTTCAGGACACCTCACATTCCAGCTAGCAGAAATATGGATGGTGGTATAAAGATCGGTATTACATTTAGCTTTCCTGGGAGAAAGTACAGCATTAATCTTTATTAAGTAAAAGAAAAATCAAGCTTGATGAAGCAAAGTTACGAGGAGAAGAAGAAACTGATGCTCATTAATAATCATATATTTAATTCCTTAATTAAAAAATTGGGGTTCAGCATCTACACTTTACCTATAAAACATGGAATCTGAGATCTTCTAGAAAAAGATCTTCAGGGCAGAAGATCTAGGGAGTGTAAGCCGTCCTTTGCTTGTTCAGTTCTGGGGTGACATGAGACCTATAGAGCTGTGACATGTCTGAAGGTCTCAAAGGCCCTAACTAGGGTACAAGTGGTCAGCAGACCACTTACGGATATCAGCAGTCTCTAGAACCACTGCCACACTCATTCTTTGCCTGCTCTTCCAATAGATACCCTAAAAGTTAAATTCAGCAGGAGGTACCCAGGGGGTCAACACCTTGAAAAGCTGTCTCATACAAAACTTCCTCTATACAAATTCAAGGGGCTGCATTTATTGAAATTACAGATATCATCACATTACACAAAGACCAGGTCAAACATGAAAATCTATCCCCAAATCTCTGCCAGATCCTTGGGTCTTAAAATCAAACCAATGTATGATGACAAAAGGCAGCACACAAAGAGGAAAGTGGAACCATCAGTTATACTATTTCTCGTCCTGCTTCATGGTGATATGAAAATATGTACAGGTCTTTACATGTACTTGTTACACTTTTGTCCAGGGTAATGCTAAATTGTATCTGCTGCCATATGTGTGCACCAGAAGTCAGGTGGACTCTGATGAGACGTGAGTGAGACTGGCTGTTTCTCCATGCACAGCTGAAACCACAATGGAGATATGTCTGAATTTCACACACTAATCCCACTTGAATATATTGTAGACTACAGCTGTAGGATCACTGTAGTATCTGTGCTTCTAATCAGTTTTGCGAGCCACAGAGACAAAGCTCATTGTGGATTTCATTTCAACAGTCTCTCCTTCCCTTGGTGGAGAGTATCATGACAGATCTGAACAGGTTTACTTTTATTAGTAAAATATGTGGTTTGCATTTATCTTAAAACAGATAGATGCCATACAATATTTTCACATAGCTTCACAAATTAACTTGCAAAAGCTTCTGACGGACTGTACATTCAAGTGAAAAAAGTTTTAAGGATTAACTGTCCCATACTGAACTGTTTGATATATCATTCAGAAATTACATAGCTAACGTATTCTGAATGTATCCTATTACACAGTGAAGCCATGTCCATTATGCAGGTCAAGTTAAATTTTACTTAGTCATGTAAAATGTTTGATCAAATATATGAAAAACAAATGTTTTCCATCTGGGTAGGATAATGACTGCCTCTTATATTTGTTGTGTGTTTCAAACACCTATACAAATAGATGTGGGACTGGCATGGGAAACTCACAGCTTTTGCTTTGAGGTCACAAACTTTTCCCTTGGTTGTAACATTGCTCCCTTGCTTTGTGTTTAAATCTAAGGCCCAGTTCACATTTGCCATAAAAATCCATGGGTCTTCTATGCTTGTTATTCTCACACTGCACTGTGTAAAGTAACTGTACAGCTGCAAACAATCAGCATGCTACATGGCCCACTTATGCACTCATAACACTTTATGAATAGAAAAATAATTCTTGCTATTTAAAGAATTAAAAATTTTAACATATGCTATAGGACCTCCCTCAAGTATTTTCAGGATCTACGGTTTAAGGACTCCAAAACTTTATTTCATGGAAAATCATGTTCTACCAATAATGTTATATTAAAAAAAAATAATCTTTGAATGCATGCATTTTATTGAAGCAATTACATTATCAATTCAAGTTTAAAGTAAGAAAAGCCTACAAAGAAACAATATAATTTTTACTAAAAATAGGCCTGAGGGAATACTGATATTAGAACATGAGGAACACTTCGTCCAAGATTTCTATGGAGATTTTTTTTTTTTCTTCTTTTTTTTTTTTTAATGTAATACTTCAGGGAACTCAGGACATCTTCCTTCTTACCCTATACCTTTTTATATCCCTTACTCCTTTAAACAAACACAGAACTTAGAAGATGCCAGCCTGATATCACCGCTAAAGCACATATATGGAGTCAACCTGTGCATGACTTCTGAAAAGTTCCTCTAAAAAGGAAAGCAGAAGATCATGTGAAACCATTAAAAGTCAGTAGCAAAAGCTTCAGCAGAGATCTTTGATTATTCCAGGCCTGCTAAAAATGATATCAGACATAGGATTTTAACTTTGTGGTCCTGTTTTTCCATTTAATCCAAGGACAGAGACAAGAAAGGTGGCTTCTGTCTGCCCTGATGTACCTTTGTTCTGTAGGCCTGGAGAGGTCTTGGGGTGGAGAAAAAAAAAGGAAAAAAAAAAAAAAAACTAACCAACAAGAAACCCCCTGTACAAACAGGAAAACCTAGAACTGTATCAAAGTGCTCTCCAACAGTTTTAAGAAAAAGGTGTGGAGGTCTCCTCAGCACCAGGAGGAGGGATCCTGGCTAGTAAGATGTTCTGTCAGAGTGACAGTGTCTGTATGGAAAAAACATACCTGTCTCTGCCCTTTTTAAATATTTCATGCTGTCAGAGTAACCTTGGAGACCTTTGCAAAACTGATGGCCCACTCCTTTTTGTTAAAAAGGGATATCAGCTGCAGAATTTTCTACTCTTGCTGAAAGCCTCACAGCAGTATTTTCATCCTGAACATCATATAACTGCATAGAAAAATCTGTAAGTGGAACGGGCCAAGAAGAAGCAGGATTGACTTGTCCAATTTTATGTTCTCCATGGAAACAATTGTAGACAGAGAACTCATTCTTACAGTGGGAAATGATTTAAAATGTTCTCAGTTTGATAATCCAACTGTTGCTATGTTAGCACTGGAATTTATGGCTCAAGTTATAGAATGAAAGAGCTCAAAGTGATCATCTGGAAGGCAACTGGCTGCATGTGAGCCATTGCTACAGAAGTCTATGGATACTTCTTTCATACTAGTACAGTTGAAGGAGTTTTTTTTTTAGGGTTGATCCCTAAAACATGGGAGATGTTGTGATTAAAGCAAACCCCAGATTTGTATTAAAAATGTGCATTTTAAAAGAGGCTCAACTACTAGAAATTTGGGTTGGTTGCACAAAAACTGTGGACGTATGAAGCAAGTCTGTAGACAGTCACAAATGTACGTAAAAAAGTGAGTGGTAAAATGAGTGGGTGGCAAGGCTTTTTAATATCTCACTGGGGAGAAAGAATGAGACATCAGTAAGAGTTGTGAAGAATCATACCTGAAGCATTAGAGCAACTGTGTCTGTTGAATATTATGACTCCAGATACAATAAGGCTTTAAAAAAGTACTTTTTATTTATCTTTTTTTTTTCCTTTTACCTGAAACTTAGAAGCTGAGAGGAAATAGATTCTTATTTTTGACACTCTGAGTAAGTTTGATAACAATAAAGACAGGATTACCAGTGGAGTATGTGATTCCAGTTTGTAGGAGCAGTTGTTGAGAGAATGCCCTCAAAAAGCAAAAGGAGATGACCTTCATATTAAAAAAAATGAAAAGTGTGCCTGCAGTGGAGCAAAGTTTAATTGGTCACATTAAAGAAACGTGGAAAGGAAAAAACAGAGCAACCAAGACATTGACCAGTATATATAATGTGATACATGGTAAAATATAAAAAGAGGTACGTCAGCCTATAAATTACAAATGGATAGAATGACTTAACTAACAGTCTAACATCCTGTGGAAATCATGTCTAATTACATCAAGTTGATCAGGGCTGTGCCCAGTCAAGTCTTCAGCACCTCCAGGGATGGAGGGACCACAATCTCTCTGGGAAACCTGCTTCAGTGTCTGACCACCCTCATGGTACATATAAAATAAAATAAAAACAGCTCTTTATATCTAACCTTAATTTCCCATGTTCAAACTTGTCCCACAGTTTTCTACCTTGATTGGACAGAACATCCTGATCTGTTGCACAATTATGTTTATTTTCTCATAGCTGCATCTCTTGGTGGCTGCTGCATGCAGGGATCTATTAATACATGTAGTTTCCCCTTCTCCACAGGAATTTCTAAGGCTCTTACCTATAAAAAGACTTTTTTTTATTAGTACATTCCATCAAATTTATGTGTAATGGAGGTTAATCTTGTGAACCGTGCCTTAGACCCCCTCTCGTTTGGGTAGGTTTCTGATTCCCTTTCCTTAGTCTAAAGTTTCTCTTGTAGATCCCTCCTGCCAAAGGTGCTGCGTGCTAGCTGTAAACTTTCTCTGAAAAATCAGATCGTGTACAAAACTTACTTTGGCCTTTTGGAAGAATAAGTCCTAAAGAAGTTATTAGTTTTAGGTGACTCCACTTTCTCAAACAGATAATGCTATAATGCAGTGCCTTAAGAGATGGTCAAAATCAGCACAGGCCCAAAGATGGAAAACAAATTATTTTAGTATAGCCCTTATTGACAGAGAAAGGGAGTATACTCAAACAGAAAAGTTGCTCTTAAAAAGGGCCTTTGGAAAAAATTGTTGCATCAGTTCAGCTTTTGCTGCAAGTTGAATATTTGGTCTAATCACAAGCTGTTAGGAAATATCACATCAATGATGGTTGTATCCAAGGGATTTCAATGGATATTACTGAAACTCTGAAAGTCTCAATAAAATGGTTGTGAATATCTAATGCATCTCAGGCACAGCAGTTTCTTGTGCCCAGTAAACTTAATTGGATATATATTCTAGTGAATAACAAAACAAATTTGCAAGGACAGTACAGGGTTTAAGCGCATGTCTTAATGTTATGATCCAAAAATATCCATCAAGAACTGTGTAGCAAGAGAAGCTGCATTCATATTCTAGTCATATTCCAAGACAAAAATGTTGTAATAATTAGTAAACATTTGTACAAGGCAAATTTTTATTAAGGGGATTGGGAGATAGTCTCAGAAAACATAAAGACTGATGTGATACTATGTACACACGTCTTCTTCAAGGAACAAGTGAGGTATCTGAAACTGCTGTTCTGGGTGCAATACTAGTGATAAGTGTACTTTGAATGACTGAGGTGGAAAAAACAAAGGAGCTAACACCAGGATCAAATTCTGTAGCTTCAGGAAATCCCAAATAGTCTAGGAGGTTTCAGAATAGACCTAGTTGCTTTGACATAGAAAAACTAGACCATCCTGATAAACTACTACTCAATTTTGGGATGATGTGAAGATGAGAATGGCTATTAGCAAATTTTGACTTATTGTGCAACGTGCAATACTGTCCGCCAGGCAGAAGAACCATCTACAGATTCTCCAGAGAACTACGCTTGGCTGTCATGTGCCAACAGGCAAGGCAAGAACACATTGTGGAGAATTTAGGATGAATCTCAACTACCAGTTTGAACGACATGAGAGAATCAGAACAGGAATATACATGCACTAATGAGAAACAAAGAGAAATAACTCAGAAAATGAAATGAGAAACAACTGCTCTAATAGGCTTAATAATGCAAATGAGAGGCATAAGGTTGATTTAAAGGCCAGGACATATGCAAGTCATCACAGTATCAGGTTCAAAGAATAAATATTGACCAAACCTAACTGAAAAATAAGTGCTTGCCCCAGTAAATATGACAACAGTCATACAAAAGCACAACAAAATCTTTTAAGTCATAACAACCAGCAAAGAGTTTGGAGGAAGGAATCCAGGAAGAAGTAGTTTGGCTCATTCACCTGAACTCTGTCCAAAGGTGGACTCCTTGCTACCTTTTCTAGATGCTTTATATCATCCTTTCATGTTGGAATCAGATCTGCTAAGGCCGTTAGTTAGCAATCTGAAAAACAGAATATGAAGCCAGATAGTCACCTAGTGAGCTGGTGTAGTTTACAACAGGTGAGTTGTTGGTTAGTTTGTTTTTTTTTTTTTAATTTGAGACTGTTCTCTTAATTTTATATTTTAATATTAATGCAAATAAATCCCAAATAGCTTCATAAAATTAATCTGATGTATGTATTCATCAGTGAAATATAACCACCTCCAATGTAAAATGTTGCAACTGTTGAATACCACCTACCATACCTAATTAATTTGTGGGAGGGGATTTAAGAACACAGAATTTAATTGCCCAAAGGCAGAAGTGCAGTTCCTCTCAGTGGGTTCTGAAAATGTAACCCTTAACGTGACTAAATAGTATCCATACTAATTTTTAAATTGGAAATTTATATTCTCCAGCAGCTACTCAGTCATACCAAAAAAGCCAGTAAAAATGTCTTCTGTATCAGGAACAGAATACAGTTACTTGGTAATAGAGAGCATCATGCCTTTTAACATTGTCCTTGTTTCTGTGCCCTATATGAGCTATTCAAGTATATTATTATTGTTATTGTTGTTTCAGTAAATTGTTTAAGTTATCAAGTCATCTTAGCTTTGTGTTTTGAAATGAACTGAGTATTTAGTTTGAAGCTATTAAAAATAATTTACTATTATAACTCTGGAATAAGCGACCCTGTTCTAATGTCTTTCAAGGTTTCATTGTATTTTCATTCTTTATACACTGAAATCCATAAATTCTCTTTTTATTTCACAACTGTGCAGCTTGGAAATGTCCTTACTAGAGGAACAGTTGCACCAGCATAATGGCAAAATTAGAACACCAAAGGAAAAAAAAAGTTATTTAGCATAACAGGATTATTGCTTTCAGAACTATATAATTTAAAATACAATGCTAGCATCCACAAGGGAAAATCCAGATGGTTAGCAAGTCCCCATACAGTCACAGTCTCATGAAAATTAGTCCCCTTAACCCAAAGGCTTCTTTTCCATTTTATTCAAGTTCGGATGAAAATGTGAATTTAAAAGGTATGCTAATGCAGCTGAGAGGTAGTGTCACAGGAAGCTGGTTCACAGAATGTTTGTAAAATTAGTACCTGGATTATACTTCTCTTTAAGCCTGTGAGAAATTCACATGCTTTGCAAACCCCTATGTTAGTTTCTTTGGAGTCAAATGACAGATCTTTTACAACTTCATATGTTAGCCAGTTAGTGGTTTGTTAACTATGCTAGTAGCTCCTGATAAGCACTTCTCCATATCTCATACGCAGACGAAAATTCCATATAACATCACTCTGCAGTGCAAATCTGCAGGAGGGAGAAAAGAGGATGCATTAAACTCAGGAGTTCATTGTTGCAGAGTATCTTCTTCCTTGGAGGGGAATTGGAGAACAGGAAGGAACAAGCAGAAACAGCTGGATCTTTGCGAATAGGGAGTTTTCAGCTGTGGGAAGAGTTCCCCATTGCATACAGATCTGCAGTGTCTCCACACTCTCACCTGACACTCATGGTCAAATGCTACCAGGAGTGGTAAAGCACCACTGCTGCTCTTGAACAACTATTGAAAAACACATCCTTACTACCTTTATAACACAAGCACTTCAGCATGGGGCAGAGAGAATTACCAGTTACCAATCACTACATAGTTTTTAACACTTTCTTGAGTACTTTACGTGTCCCTTGCACCCACAGCTGGGATTTTTCAGCATTCCCCCAGCAGATACAATGGCTCAGATCTATTCATTTCCAATGTTGTCACTCACGGCCTGTGGATGAAAGGGCTCTGTGAAGTGCAGACGTGGCTCAGATACCCATGTCTGGGCATGGCTGAGGAGGATTATGCTGTATAACAATGTCACGCAGGGATTATGTCCCACCATGTTATGTAGGTGCTGGCCAGCCTGCTCTGCCTCTTTCAGAGGTCACGAGGACTCAAGTCTGTTTTTGGTGCACAGACAAAATCTAAATCTCAGCGTTGCACTCATGCTTACTCCCACTGTCATTAATTGGTTTGCCAGTCTCATCAATGGAAGAAGCATGGAAGCCTTTTATTAAGTGTTTTCTGGATATGTCATATTATATTTCTGACATTTCAAGATATTTAAAATATAAATTCTTTCATTCACCGGTCCAAGTCTGTGTTGTGTGTGTTTTTTTTTTTTTTTAAAGTTTCAAATCAGAGGAAACTTTCATGCATCAATAAACTATTGCCCTGATTCTCCTCTGTGCAGCCATGTACCCTGATTTTCCTCAGAATTTTTTTTTTTTTTAATGCAAGTACAAGACTCAACAGAACTGGCATTTATTCTTTTGATTTTTGTGCTTTCAATTCAGGATGTTTTCTGCATGCTTTTAAATGGATGTTGTGAGGTGGGTTTTAATCACTCATTTTACACTCCCTTGTGTAAAACCTTCTCTACAGCTTAAATGTAATTTCCCCTTACAGTCTTAGTCGTCTTTCATTTAGCAAACCATTTCTTTTATTCTTTAGCCTGTGCTCTGAAGGATGTTGAAATTACCACAGCTGTTATTGTTTTACAAGTTTCTATCTATACAGCATAAAATGTTTTTATCATTAAATATTATATCTAAATCATTGTAAATTAACATACTTATATTTTAGTGAATGTTGTAGTTCCTGGAGCAGGCGTCAGCACAGAGTACTAAAATGATCTGATTTGGGGGATATTTTTCAGGTGAGCTTACATTCTGAAAAACACAAATTTTGAGAGCAAATACAAAACTATTTACTTCAATGACAATCCTTTGTATATGATGGCATTGTAAAATGATTCATGTAGGGTCTGCCCTTATTTGTTTGAAATACTCAGTGCCTGGAGACCTCACTGGTTTAATTGGGAGTTTGAAGGCATTCTGTATGGAGCAGGATGAGGTCTTTTGACATGTTTCAGCCCAGATTGAATCTTTACAGCTGAGCTACAACCCATGAAAAACATGGCTTTATAATGGAAATGCTGACACAACCTTTCAATTAGAGTAGTGTTAACTGCATCATTATAATTAGGGACGCGCTGACCCTCTGAAAACTCTGATTTCCACATCAGGAGAAGGTATTCTCTTTTAGCTGTTCACTAGTTGAGTTTTTCTAAATACAGAAGGAGCTAGCTGATTAAAAATGTGTTACTCAAAATATGTTTTCTAAACAGAATAAAAAAAGTAATATAGAAATTTGTCCCAGTCGTCCCAGTCCCCATGGTCAGCTGAAGTTACAAAAAGACCTTCTTAAATACATTCTGTGACCCAACAAAATTGCTATTTAAAAAAAAAAGTCAGAAAAAAAAAAGATGATTTTTACTTAATTTCTCACAAATTAAACCAGACTATCACCCTAATATATCAAACTGACAACAGAAGTCTGGCTATTTTCAATTAATCCTTTTATATATTAGAATGTAAAATATTTGGTAAGTACACAGTTTGCCAACCATTCTGAAAAGCCTACAACTAAATACTGATGGGGCACAAAACTGCAAAATTAGCAAAATTAGATAGAACAATTGTGAAAATTTCAGCACAATAAATGCCATAAGTAATAGCAAAGTTGTTTGTAACAAAGTCAGTGTCGTTCACTGAGGGATGGGGGGGGCCATCAACTATTTCTCGAAAAAGCATCCCAGTGCTTCGTCAGTCATTACTATGTTCTAAATCAGCTGTCTTAAAGTGATCTGTGAGGCACAGAGCTGTAAGAAAATGTACTTGTGTCTGTATTTGTCTACAGACTCACTGAAGAAAACAAAAAAATGAATCAATAAAAAGCTGTTTTCTCTAGATTAGAGGTACTACATTTAGCTGTCAGCATTAAAAAGATTATGACTCACAAATGTTAGCACAGTTAAGTACTGTTCATTCTAAGGTATTCATCAAAGCATTGGACAACTTTTTGATAATATTCATTTTATAAGTTTTGCTGCTTTGTAAATGTATTTTCTGCCTCTTTTAACTTATATTCTTATTTATCACAAGAAATTATTAATATATTAAGGTTACAAAACTAAATACTGTGGTGCTAGGAAAGACAAAAGGCTGACCATGTATTCTTTGTTCAGCCCTTTGTGTGTGTGACAATTTTGACAATTTTTCTTTCATTTCATAATCACATGCTATTTTTTCTATACCTTTTTAGGTCTAGGATGAACCACATTCACCAAATAAGCAGTAGTCTGTAACTGTGTGCCCTGTTTACCACACCAAATCCAAACTCCACTCTGTTAATAGAAAAAATAATTTAATCTGTGGCTTTTTCATGACGCTCGTGGCTGTAACTAAGCCCTTCACAAACACTTGCTAATATATTTTCTGCAACACTGAAGAGGAGTTTAGTGGCGTAGTCATCACAACATTTAAAAAGTTTTGGTCTATCTACTCCAGGATGCCAAGCAATATACATGGAATTGGACAGATTCAAATTCCAGCATTTGCTAACACAAAGTCTCAGTATTTCTCTAATTCAGTAGGCTCAGAAATTATTCAGTCAGAAAATAAGAGATATAAAATTACTAATAACCTATCAAAAGACTGCTTAAATACTTGGCATCAGTTTACCTCGTGCAAAGTAGAGCTATGCAGTGACACCTAAGTTGGAACCAAATGAACAAACTACAGATGCAGTCAGGAGAGCTCTCCTCCTCAACTAATTAGTTTTGGTTTTACTACTAGGAAGCAAGTCTAATTAGCCCAGGCATAGGGCCATGATGCTGCTGAGACCCAAGCTAGTATCTCTGTAGTTTGCACGTCAATATACCAGCTCCAATAAAACTTAATTTAGGTACCTTCACATGGTGCTACCTGGTGTGGCAGACCTACTCTACCATTAGATACAAGCTGTACTGTAGATGCAATGCAGTTTTCCATGTCTCCTTTGATCAGCAGTCACAGCCCTTTGAATCTGTACTTTGTAGCTTCCGCAAAAAATAAGTCAGAGTACTATGATCAACATTTTCCTTAACAAGAAAAGCACCAGTCAGACCCACAGCAATGACCATCCTCTGCACCAAATAAGGCAGAGCAGGGAAAAAAAGTCCATGATGAAGTAATTAAAGGCTATAATGCATTCACACGGAGTTGAATTAAGGTTTCAATTACAATCTTAATTATGGGATTTCTAACATCTGAACAGAATGTCACTGTATAGAGCTACTTTGCTTAAGGTAGACAGCCACCGAATTTCTTAGAAAGCTTGTGAGAGATAATCTGAGTATTTGGTTTTAGTAAGCTTTAAAGTCACTTTATAAAAAGAATAGCCTAAGTGAGGGTTTTGATTGTTCATTTTATTTGTCTTTTTTTAAAGTAAACTAAGAACTCTGCTGAAATCTTTCCATGTGGCATTGTATTTGCACAGTCTTTCAGATCATTGTAAACTTTAGCTACATACTTGATCAACCACTTGAATTAACCTTTTAATTGGGCAAAGTTGCCTTCTGGTATCTGTCTGAAAATAAATCCTCAAAAAAAGACAAGGGATACTTGTTTCTATGTTGATTTGTGGATGTTTGCTAACAGCACAGGGTAAGGACTATTGTGAGTCCTTTCGCTAATTCCTACAGACTTAAGACAAGCAGGTGCTTGGCTGGGCAATGCTGTTTTCTAAGCTTTATGTCTCAATCCCATGCTTTTTCTCCAGGCTCCAGATGCTAGTCCTGGTTGTCTCCAGTCCTGGCTTCAAGTCTACCCTGCCTGTATGTCAGTAGCTTTAATCCAAACCATGCCCTTATTCTCTTTGCAAGCCCAAGTCTTCAACATTTAAACATCTATGCCAGCTTGCTTGTCTAGCAGCCTTGCTCCGCTCTCAATCTTATTTTTCTTTTCCAGTTTCTGCATTCCCTTTTCTCTTTGTCTGGTTCATTTCACTGCTTTTCCACCCAACTTTTCTTCTTCAAAAATCTAGTTGCTCTTTCCCCGTCTTTTAGTTTACAGATCATGCACAATTATGAGTTTTGTTCTTCCTCCTCCCTGCTAGTTTCCCAGATCACATCAACTACATTAATTGTTCTCTCTCTGTGAATCTTGTTTTGTTTCCCCTGTATTTAAAATATATCCTTTTCATTCCTCCTGTTATCTGGAGGTGATTTCTGAGACAGAAATACCTTTGAGCTGGGTTAGAAAGCCAGCAATCACAGTGACACAGTGACATAAAGTAACCAATGCAGGTTTGCAGGAAGGTCCTGCTTAGTCCCCAGGGGTCTGAACAGATTATGTATAATACATACACATAAATTTTGAGAATTTATTTGCCAATCGTGACTTTTCTAAACATCATGCACAAACTGTTTCTAATAGATGTGTAACTTGAACACCAATTTGGTTTTCTTCTGGGAACAGCACAAGGCATATCCCTAACACAAATGTAATTCTCTTCTCTAATTTATTAGGGTCTAAGAATTTGTATGAATTGTTAGTGTTACTTAAGCACAGATAGACCTAAGTATTTAATCTAAACTTCCTCCTTGAAAAAAAACCAAAACAACCTTACCCCAAGGCAAACCCCTAGCAGAGAATTCACCATCATCTAGAATTTGGGAAATTTACAAACAAAAACAGAGGAAGAGATGGCAAGTGCTATGAAACTTGTCTGCAGCATCTACTTCACAGTTTATGCACACTGCTCAGTGGCAAAGATTTTTCTGGGCTGTGTTCAACAACATAAATCCTAGTCTCTCCCAAAAGTCCTGCTGTGGAAAGTACTGTGTATCAAGATTGTGACAGGTGAACATGCTAGACTTACACCTCAGAGGTTTTTATTGACATCAATGAAGACCAAAGCACTAAAAAAAAATGTATGAAAACAACTGGAGAACTTGCGATTCAGCTGAGAAAAGGTCTACCAGAATTTGCTGTGCTGGAGCTATCACAGGACATCCATGAGAGGTCTGTATAGCTGAAGAGGATGAGCTATGAGTACTGGGGCCCTTTCTACAACAGAGCTACATTTCTGCTGTTTCATGACATTAAAAAACTCACTTATAGATTCCTCATATGCTAGTCCGGGGATAGAATACTTGCCTTTTTTTTTTTTCTCCCCCCAAAGTGCTTTGAGATCTCTGGTTGGTGGTTGCTAATGCCTTTAACTGAGCCTTTTTTCTGTTCCCATGAAAAAGAATGGGTGTTTAAAGAAACTTCTGTTTATATTTTCAACTTTAAGATGGTACTTTTTTTGTGGCAATAGTGGACTTACAAAAAAAAAAAAATCTTAAAAAAATTAACTGTTGTATTGTTAGGAGATTTTTCACAATACACATCTCAATAATCTAGTTTCCACTGGCTGCCTAAGTCTCCGTCATTTCTATAACAGATTCACATATGAGCTTGAACTTAATCACATTCTAGTCAATAAAGAAGGTTCCCACTTCAATCCAGTGAACAGTTTACGGGAAACACACTTATTCAAGTGTAATAGATTTGATTGGATACTTGCACTTGAAGCTTTATTTTCTACTACAAGAAAAAAGCTCTCCAGCACTTGAGCATTAAGATTCAAGAATACTAAACCTTTGGGCATATTACCAGAACATTCCAGTGCAAAGTAGAAAGCTTGAGCAGTTATTTGAAAACAGTAAGTCTGGTGCAATATACAGATCAGAGACAATAATACCTGCATTAGGTAATAACGGTTCTGTGATAAAACCTCACTTCTGTCCCTGTAACTGGCATGTTCTTCCCATGGTGGATATTCAGATATTTGTGAAGTGTGAAACAAGAGGATAACACAAAATAGCAAGACTGACAAATTCTCTCTCAGATATTTGTACAAACAAAAAAGTTCATTCTTGGACATTTCAATTAACAAAAAAACCTTAAACACTTGAATTGAATGAATGATTCAAATCAGCATTTTTTGAGAAACAGCCCTTAGTAGAAGAGGGTGTTTGTGCACCTTTTTAATTCCCTTGCTTTCTCTCCTGGTACTGTATTTTCCCTTTTTATTTCTCATTCTCTGCTTCAGCTTTCTTAGCATATTTATTAACTTCATAGATTTTAAGAAAAAACAAAGGTGGAAAGGAAAATGGGGGAAAACTTTCAAACAAAATGTCCCATTAATAACACAAGTTGATATCACCAGTGCTTTACAGTCTAAACTAATCTTCTCTAATCCTTAACAGACTATGGTAATCTGTTCTAACCTTTTACCTTTTGAATTAGTTATATATTTTATTATGTCAATATCAGGAAGTTTAATGAAAGAAGGTGGGGTTTTTTTTTTATTTTAAATATTTTTTACCCTAGTAAACGTCTGAAAAGAATGTTCTCTTAAGTTATGATTTGCCTGGAAAGTAGAAATTAAAAAATTGCAACCAGATATAAAATAACTAATTTCTGATTTGTAATCATGGTAGCTTCTGAATAGTTTTGTGCCGGTGTCAAAGGATTGATATTAAGAGCTCATTGACTAATACATATAACAACCTTCTGTTCCCAAACAACTAAATAATCTAAGGGATTATTTATAACACACACTGCATTGTTTATCCACCCCAATCAGGTTCTTTTTCAGTCAGGCAGTCATTTAATTAGTTATTTGCTGTGTATCTCAAATGGATGATCAAAAAAGACTGATAACATTCAACAATTGGCATTTGATAACATTCAGTGATTGGTACCTAGTGACTGGCTAATAGGATTTAAAGACTTGACACAGAAATAAAGGCGACTGGTGTTTAGAGGAAAACAGTTGTTTTCTGTATCAAGCAAAATCTATAAAATCTTTTGAATCCAGAAAAGAGTCTAGGGGTATCCACTATATATTTAGTGCCAACCTGTATTGGCTCAGACACATGCTGTCAAGATAAAGGTTCATTCACTGTAATGAATTAGCTTTTTGTTAGTTTAAGATAGATTACTATGATTGAAGAGTTAATAGTATAATAAATAATTCTTTTAAACCCTCTTTTATGTTTATTGTGTGTTAAGATAGTATATCCATTCCTTCTGAAAACCATGTATATAATACCAGATATCTAATTATATACTATATTTTTAATTTGAACATCAGCTGTTTAATGCATTCTCTGTGGTCCCTTGTGCAGCTCAGATAAACTTTCCTTAAGTTACACATACAAGCTATTTCCAAACAAGTCATCATATTTAAAGTGCAATCTAATGAAACCTTATTTTAAGAATATTTTTGTTTGCCAAATTGAATGTTCCAGTGAAAGTTCTGGGCTGTATTACTATGTTAATGATACTAGTAGATTCTAATATGTAATTATTTGAATCAAACTTTTGAAACAAGCAGCTTTTAACAATTTTTTAATATTTCTATTTCATCTTAAGTACCAGATGTCAGGGACTCAAAAATGTGTTTATTTTGGTCTTTTGGTCCTTCAGAGATTTTTCTGACTCAATATCACTCATCTCTTGTGGATATGTATTTAGTCCCATTGAGTGAACAAGCTTTAACGAGCAGCAATCTGTGTTCTTCTAAAATGAATGGTTAGGCCACCTGCACTTTTGGAAAAATCTTGAAGAGCTAGGGAAAAAAAAAAAATGTTATACAAACCTAGGCATTGCCCCAGATCAGATTAGGAGAGCATCTATTGCAGTTTTCTAGTGCTTGTAGTGGACACAGAGTCTTCTGACAGGAAAACATAGTGAATAACTCTGGAGTAATCTGTCGCAGAGGAAGTTTCTTCCAAACCCTCCCAATACACCCTAAAGCATATGTTGTATATGCTTCAAATTAGCCACCCTGATATAACTATGGCTGTTCTCATTTACTGTGAAAACATCTAATTGGTGTAATTCTTAGACATGCTCTTAGAGCGCTCAACATTTAGGAAATGCAAGTGTATAATGAAAGGATGTCACTGCTATTTTAAATTAAACTTGTTCCCTATTGTTATCAGAAGAACAGCCTGTAAGGACACTGCCAGTAGATTTCATTTAGCAACTGGAGGAACAAAGTAGCCTTAAAAGAGTTCTAATTTTTCCTATATTTGTACAGTGTTGACATCTATTCCCGTGAAATCCGACAATGACACATTAAGACTTTGGGGGGCACAGAGAGGTTTCTTTTTCTAACCTCAGCATACTAAGTAGTCAGCTGAGATTGAGGAAAGGCTCATTGTGCATAATAATGGCATACACGCATTCTGCTGATATTTCCTTGGCAGCGTTATCTTAAAGAAACAACACAGATCATCCATTCTACACTCAAGTACTCAGAAACCAAAACGTCTAATAGAAGCACAGGTAACTAAGAGAATAAATGCTGGCATCCGTTGAATTTGTCAAATAAAAATAAATTTAATGAATTCTTTTCCCAAGATGCAGCAAGAGACAATGCACTTAACTAACTTTAGAAACAGTGGGTGTTGCTATCAAAACAATGCTGAGAATTCAGGTATATTATTTTAAAAGAAAATAAATTGCCATGTAAATAAACAATAATATTGCCACTGCAAAAAGAGTCCTGTCTCACTGATGGATAGTATTTTTAGAGGTACAATAAGTTTTGGTAAACTGGAGAGAAAATTGGCCAAGCAGAGAGAAAGTTGGAAACACAGATATACGGGAAAGGCCAAAGAAGTGGACTCAAACCTCATTAATGAAAGAAAATTGCTAGAACAGAGTGCTGCAGAAACAAGTGACAAGAGCGAAATTACACAAATAACTGGCAAATTTCCAGAGAGATCATACAGTAAGGAGAACGACTGATTGGCTAAGCTGTGTTTTTTAAAAAAAGAATTGGGAGGCCTCAAGGGTTACCTAACCTAAAAAAAAAAAAAAAAAAGTTGCTCAAAAAGAAGTGTTCAGCCTTCACAGGGGGAAGCTAAGCCTATGTTAATTAAAATGTTTTAGCCACTACTATGGAGGAAAAGGTGACCACGTGCACCATCATCACATGAAAATCTGGTCGTGCCTGAATTGAGTGAAATTTTTCCCTTTTTATACCTGGTGATATTTTCAGGACTAGCCCAATTTCACAACACAAACACTAGGTGATTAACCAGAACTTTTTCTAGTTTAGAAAGTGTTTTTGTGAAACAACTGCAAGGGGTCCAATGGGGGACCCTGAAGCGGCTGCTGTATAATTAAAGGACCTGGAGCAAAATAAATGTATCTGTCTAGAAATAGTAAAACGCAAATTATTGATGTTGAAATTGTGCAAAGATTCTGTGAAGATCGTCTTCGTAGAAAATTTGTTTGATCAACTGAAAGAGATCAGATAAAAGGGGAAAAAACTTCAGCAGAGTCAACATATTACACTTTGTTGGTGTGGTTCATTGCAATGGTACTTACGCAAATAGATGTTACTATTTTCTTGATAAATATGTCAAGTATACAAAAAGTTAAGAAAAAGCCATCAGAAAGAAGAATTGTAATGCACTGCACTGGTACTAATCCTTCCACAAAGCTATTAAGCCAAAAAGGAGACAGAATCTGTAGGAGAAGAGCTATCCCTTGTGAAATATCTGTACCTTTTAAAGCATGAATTATATTATAAAATGCATTTTAATGAACCTGTACACTGCAAATTAATGTGTTGTCTTGTTCCACGTATTCTACAGGCAGGAGTCCGCACTGAGATTTTCTGTTCTTACTACGGTTAAGATTTACTTTCAGGACTTCAGCATTACATTATTTGAACATACCTTTTGAACATGAAGAAGCACTTAAAATAGAAAATTGATGTTTCTGTGGCATTACTATGAAAGCTTTTGCCTTCCTATATGATCTATAAGCAGAAACACAACTTATCATAGAATCATAGGACAGTTTGGGTTGGAAGGGACCATTAAAGGTCATGGAAGGACATTCCAGCCAGTGTAATACTCTTCCTAGCTGTACTTCATTAAGTAGGCCGTGGTCTGCCTTAAAGGAATGGCGTGGGAGCCTCAGCATTGCTCTTTATCAGGAAGTGAGTATTACTGCAAAGGCAGGTGGTTCCCCAGGGCTTGAATGGAGCATGGTGGACAAGGAGAGGGATGGACAAGGAACAGCCGTTACAACCAAGGTTCCCACATGGCTGCTTGTTTATAAAGAAACAAGCTATAGTTGTAAATTCTCAATTATCAGTTCACAAGCCAGGAGCACACACCTATGAAATCCTCATTTGAAACATGTGGTAATTCAGCTTGCAAATTCATGAATATTTCACATGCCATACAAACAGAGTAGCAAATAGCAGCAGAGACCTCCCTGAATAGCAAATGCTCTGTAGTTTAAGTGAGTGTAGGCAAAAGCAGGGGGCTTTCACATTTTGAGCAGGAAACGAGCCTAACAATACAACAAGCCTTAATTTAGACTATTTTCTTAATGTGCTGTCAAGGGGATTGTGCTGGGTGATTTGCTGTAATGAACTCCACCTGGAAGCTCGGTAAATCTGAAACGAGGGGTTGACTTGTGGCAGGTTACCGTTGTCTCTGCAACTCCAGTTGATTTGAGTTCCGATTTGATGATTAAGTGACCATCCCAACAAGGAACGATGAGAAATGTTTGGAGACTGCCAGTTCAGCATGCTATGTTTAACAGGCAGATTGCTGCATAGATGGGCTTGCTGAACAGCTCCCCTTTAGAGAAGCAAGAAACTTCACTTCTCTTCAAAACTAGCTTTCATAAAAGAAATATTGCCGCAGTTATAATGGCAAGTGGAAAATACCAGGAAAAATTGATCTCTTAAGGCTGAACTTCAACACTATTTTAAGCCAGTGAGTTCTCTTAAGCTAGTTTAGGATTCATCACCAATTGTCATTTGTAGTTCTCTGTTTCTGCATTCCTGATTTCTACTCACAGAAATAAAGCATTTGATATATTTGAACTATAATATATTGTACTTAACTGTTAGATACATATGAGCTATTCTGTGTGTCAAAGGATCATCAGTTTAGCCAAGAACAAATTAATAGTTAATGGTACTACAAGTGCTTTTTACCTACTTTTAAACGTATTAGTCCCTTAATAATCTTACTGTCCAGAGGCTACTTGCCAAAACAGTATTAGATAGAAGTATTATGAAAAGTACAAATAAATGATATCTATGGAATCTGTGCAGTATTAACTATTAAAATACTGATACATTTGGAACAAATGGGATGCAGCACATTGTTCTATTATTATACATATGTATATAATTTTTAACCTTCTTAAAAGGTTAATCTACTATGCTTTATAGTACAAAATATATGGAAGAACAGTAGATTTAAATTGTAAAAACAAAATTCTATTTTGATTGTTTCAATGCAGTTTCATAATAGCTTTTAATTGTAATTCCGTATGATCTGAAAACACCATGTGGTAAAAATCCCTCTGAACCCGAATCCTATTTTTTGTATGAAATTCATGTCCCAACCTAACATCAGTCAGATCTTAAAATTTTGTAGTCAGATCTCAAAGCACTACTTCACATTTGGAAAGTTAGAATTTCATTTTGAAGTTATGAGTAGTTAATACCTTATTTTTGTATATTACTAACAGTGCCTTTGACTATCGTAAAAGTCAAAATTAGAAATATAGAGGTACATTAATTCTGATCTTTTTAAGAACAGGAACACTTATAAAATGAATCTGTAAGGCTTGCTCACCAGACCGTTCACCAAACTGAAACACTTCAAAAGTAATCTGGAAGCCCATGCATTTCTAAAAGAAATTTAGGACGTTGTAAGGTAAAGTTTGTCTGAATAATATAAAGGCTTGAATATATGTTAACTTCAAAAAAAATTCAGACAAAAATGAAATTTCTAGTGGTAACTTTTACCTCCAGGGGAACTAATTGTAGTATTTTGAACAGTGTATTAAGATGATAAACACAGAACATGATTTTCTACAGAAAATTAAATAACAGGAAGGAGGAAAAATGCAGGTTTGAGGGCCAGTGTTTGCAGAGTGGTCTTAAGCATCTTGCATTCGACTGGGTGTACCTGGATGAATCAAAGCTGCCACAGACCAACTCCACATGTCAAACTTCCCAATGCAGGTGAGAGGACTGAAATACTCTGAGCCTGCAAATTTGAAAACTTACACTTATTTCGTAAGGCTGACCACAACCCCTACAAAATGAGTCTTGTGAGAAATCAGTTTACTGTTTGTTGAAATGGTTCTAGGCATTCTGAATAACTGCAATACTAATTTAAATAAAAAAAAAGTTTTCTTCTGGCTTATACAGGGCATAGCATAGAAAAAGATTTGACAAATATACAAAAAAGCAAATTGAATTTACACCACTTCAGAACAGTGCACTAGGATGGAGATTAATCATTAATAGAATCATTCTCTAGAAAGAACAAAGACTTTTGTGTATAATTATTGATCTTCTCAGTAGGACCTTTTACCACTTCTTTGAGAAACAGGTAAGTCTCATTTTATAGAAAAAATTGTATAACTAGAAAAATTATCCTGGTGACTTCTAATGTTGAAGATTACTTTACCCGTAAGGCAATTAATTATCTGAGAATGAAATCATAGGATCTGTTCTGAATCCTTAGCTGGAAACCCATTGGTAGAAAACCTGGTGCTTATAGGAGTTATAAGTTCAGTTCCTGGAAGGTTTATTCAAATTTGTTGCTTTTCCGAAAGGATGGAATCAAACCAGGAAAAAAATAGATTTAGGAGGTAAATGAGACCCTCTCCATATATTTTAAATTTCTGCAAAATTATCCCTTTTTTAAGCTAAATTGCCTCCCTGAAAAAATTGAGCACTTTAATAATTTTCAAAATTTATTGATTTCAACCTCATACAAGGGATCAAAGCTTTAACCCCCAAAGCTTAAATGTATACCAGAGTTTTAACCTCCTATTCAACAGTTCAGCAATGCAAAAGCTGGCGTGCGGTTTGCTTTAGAAGTCACAAATATTTATCATGATCCCACTGAGAAAGCTGAAAAAATGTTTTGCATTTCTGTGTGTCCATAAATTCATATAAACAGCAATTTTTCAAAAAGAACATTTCAATATTACTATCTATACTTTTATAACCAGAATAGTCTAGTCACAGGATTAAAGTTTCTCACCTAAAAATCATGTGAAAAAGTTTGTACTCGACTCTAATTGAAGGGTTTTTAAAAGAATAATGTAACAGAAAAATGTAGCAATGTGAACCTTCCTCCCATGTCACATCCATGCATGTTGGGCACAGTCCAATCCAAAATTATTCATAATACACAAATAGCTAAGTGTATTAGTCAGGCTACATTAAATAGAGTTTCAGCTAGTGCCTCAGTATTTCCATGCATTACAACATATCCTGTTTCAAGAAAGATTAATACTTCTGTGTCTGTGTATCATGATTTTGTTTGACCACTAGTACAGAACTCAAATGCTTTCTACTTTTTAGAAACTGAGATTGGAATGTATGTCTTTGGTCCTCTTCTAACACTCTGTTGACTCTCTACAGCTCCAGGCTCTTAGATGCACTCTACCTTTGGGATACACATTTCTCAAGAGCCGTCTTCTCCCTGCTTTGGTGACTCAACGATCAGGTGACCCAGGGTCTTTTTCCGTCATGGTTCATATTTCAGTAACTTTACAGGTCTCCTGACAATATATCTACTTTGCAGATATGAGATGACAAAGTTAGCTTTAAATGAATTAGCTCAGGTCAGCAGTTCAGTCATAGCAGCCCAGTATGAACTCATTTATTCTGTTTGTCAGCAAATGGGGTGTCATTCCTTAAATCTTCTGAAGGAGAAAGTAATTCCTTTTTTTTAAGAGTTACAGAGCTTCCAAACAAACAACTAAATAAGGAAAAGGTCTTTTAGAAGTGTCTGTGTTAGTGCAGATAGTGCAGATAAACCAGTCCATCTTAAAACTGAAAAAATCTACAGTTGCATCAGCATGACACTATGCCCTTCCCTTTACCCGAATGTAATGCCGTATCATATAGAACCATCGAATCATAGAATCGTTAAGGTTGGAAAAGACCCTTAAGATCATCAAGTCCAACCGTTAACCTAGCATTGCCAAGTCCACCACTAAACCATGTCCTCGAGCACCACATCTACCCATCTTTTAAATACCTCCAGGGATGGAGACTCAACCACTTTCCCTGGGCAGCATCTTCCAATGTCTGACTACCTTTTTGGTCAAGAATTTTTTCCTAATATCCAACCTAAACTTCCCCTGGTGCAGCTTGAGGCCATTTCCTCTTGTCCTATCGCTTGTTACTAGGGAGAAGAGACCAACCCTCACCTCTCTACAACCTCCTTTCAGGTAGCTGTAGAGAGTGATAAGATCTCCCCTCAGACTCCTCTTCTCCAGACTAAACAACCGCAGCTCCCTCAGCTGCTTCTTGTAAGACTTGTGCTCTAGACCCTTCACCAACTTCGTTGCCCTTCTCTGGACATGCTCTAGTACCTCAATGTCCTTCTTGTAGTGAGGGGCCCAAAACGGAACACAGTACTCGAGGTGCAGCCTCACCAGTGCCCAGTACAGGGGCACTATCGCCTCCCTGGTCCTGCTGGCCACACTATTCCTGATACAAGCCAGGATGCCATCGGCCCTCTTGGCCACCTGAGCACACTGCTGGCTCATGTTCAGGCGGCTGTTGACCAACACCCCCAGGTCCTTTTCCGCCAGACAGCTCTCCAGCCATTCTTCCCCAAGCCTGTAGCATTGCATGGGGATGTTGTGACCCAAGTGCAGGACCCGGCACTTAGCCTTGTTGAATCTCATACAGTTGGCCCCAGCCCAACGATCCAGCCTGTCCAGGTCCCTCTGTAGGACCTTCCTACCCTCCAGCAGATCGACACTTCCACCCAGCTTGGTGTCATCTGCAAACTTACTGAGGGTGCACTCAATCCCCTCATCCAGATCATCAGTGAAGATGTTGAACAGGACCGGCCCCAGTACTGAGCCCTGGGGAACACCACTTGTGACCAGCTGCCAACTGGATTTGACTCCATTCACTCATATGCTGCACTTACATTACTCTAAAGACACAAATTTTGCCTAGCCCTAAATTGTGCTACATGGAAACACAAGCTTATTTAGGAAACCCCAGTATCTTTACACAGCATCAAGCTACTCTGTGCTGACAAACCCTTAGGGATTCAGATCCACAAATTACAATAAAGATAAATGCTCCCAAGGTAGGTGAGTTTTGAAAATTATCTTTCTTGATTAGCATTTTAGTAACCTTCTTTCTCCCTTCTTTAGATCTTTCAGTACAAAGAAGCAGTAATCATTTAGGCATTTCTACTTCACAATGAGTACACTAGAAACACTGGAAAAGTTAGTGAAAATACACAAATAACCCAAATTCAGAAGCATTTACTCCTAGTAAATGTTTGCAAGATCATATTATTATGGGCAGAAAGTGGTGGAAAAGCTGTGTTGGTAGTCAAACCAACTGAAAATGTGGCTTTTCTTTCACCTTATAGTACATTATTTCAATAAAAATAGAAGAGTGTAAATACACAAGTAGCACACATGCAAAAAAATCAGCCTCCTAAATAAACGACTTGGTCATGTGTAGGACAGTTAGTCTAAATATCTGTCTGAATAAGGCTATACTTTGTAAAGTCTCATTTTTTTCACTTAAATCTGTTCAAGAGCAGTTAGGCATCCATAACAAGGACAGGACACAGGGTGAAAACAGAATCACTGACACTGATGGATGGTCACCTACTGTTGATGGATAGAGGGCAGACATCCATTCTCATGTTTCTCAGACCTCTCTGTAACACTTGACATTTTCAACCGTAAGATATTGCCTGCCTCATAGAGGTGGCAGTGGTTCAGATATGTATACCAGAATGATGCAAATTGCTGCTGGAACTGGTCACCCTAAGGGTAGTGATGGCAAATTACATCTCTGCTGCTAGGTTTTCTCTCACTCTCTGTCTACACTAGATGCCTTTAGGAAATGCCACTTATTTCAGAAATCAGAGAACTCAGCAGCAGAGATCCCATAAGCCAAAGAAACCTGTATTCTGACAGGTACTCTCCTTCAAAGTATCTAGTGTCTGGGACGAGGTTAAATAAAGTTTCAGAACAAGGGCTGTTTTTTTGACAAAATCTGGATGTTTACCACCAGAGAGAAGCAAGAGAAAATGCATTCTCTTGGACTAAGTTCAGACTACTGAATGTGCATGGTCATGGAAAACAAAAAACTCAAAAAACCTCCACATCTTCTGCTTCGAGGTAACACATATTCTTTTTGCCCTTATTCTCATTAATACAAACACTCAGCAAAAAGTGCCTATGATATTAAAGAAGCAAATCCTACCCAAACAAAACAATATAATATATACACAACTGTCCTTCCTGAAGAAAAGAGCAAATAAAATAATGGAAAACACATGACCCATTAACCATTTTACCCAATGAAAGGCTGCAGGATTCAAATACTGTAGATATATGGACAATAAAAAGAACCTGAATGGTTTAATGAAGAAGATACATATTTCATTATTCTGTGCTAGACATAGCAAAAGTTTTCACGATGTTGAATGTCATTGCCTTTTGACTGTTTGAGTATAAGAATCATTATACTAAACCCTAAGCACAAAGCCAGCAACAGATAGTCTAGAGAAGACAATATATAGAGTCACAAAAGAAATCATACAACGTGAAAATACTTTTTCAAACAGATTACACAATGTTCCAGTTAGTTTTGTTTTAATAATACCATAGCACAATTTTTTTTGAGATTTCTGCTGAAAAATGGTTTTGAGGTATTGAAAAAGTTGGGAATAGGCAAAGATAATTTCATGTAGATGAGAAGAAATATAGGATGATTAAGGAAGGAAAACTATAACTGTCTTTGAAGAGATGGGGGGGGATGGTAGGGATTAGGGAAATACAGAAGGGTTTAATTGCAAGAACTCTATTGAAAAGCATTCTGTATGAGTTCTGGTCTTGGTCAACCACCTTTCAATAGTTTCATTAATAACATAAGCAACAGAATAAATAGTATGTTTACTGAATTTGAAGATGACACCAAACTGAGAAGTGGACAGTTACAGTTATTCTAAAGAAGATCAGAATTCAAAATAATCTTGACAAGTTGAAGTCTCATCTGGGGGAAAAAAAAAAGGGAACTACTTAGGAAGGACAAGTGCAAGGTGCTAACTTAAACAGAACAAATAGGTTACATACAGGATGGGAAAACAGATGGTTACGAGCTATAGAAAAGCATCTAGAGGTTACAGTTGATCATGAGATAGCTATGAATCTATGTCCTGCTCTTCTGAAAAAGGCAAACACTATTTTGGCATGCATGAAATAGAGAATAGGTTACAAGATGTAAAATAATTTTCAATAGTTGTGGACATTGATCACATTACACTCTCTGCTTTGAGATGCCATTCAATGAGGGTATGACTGAGCAGAAAGAGTCCAGAGGAGAATAATGAGAAAGGTCAGAGGTCTACCTGACACAAATTTGATCAGTCCTAAAAAAAGACTGATAGAAGTGGAGGGGAAAGATTATAATACTCTTCAAATATACATAAACCTGTTACAAAAAGGCAGGGAGACATGTATGAGACAAAGTGAGAGAATTAAAGTTGGACATTGGGACAAACATACTCATGCAAAGATAGTGAATTGGTGGGACAGATTGAGAATGCATTTTCTTTTTATCATTAGAAGCATTTACAAATGAGTTAGACAAGTATCTGTCAGAAATGACATACATGTGGCACAGGAGAGTAGACTACTCAGCTTCTAAGGGTCTTTCACAGCTTTATAATTAAGCTTCAACAGATTCTAAGTCCAGGAAGGGACTAATCGCTTCTTATATAGACAAATCTTCACTTTACTTAAATACAGAAAGTTCACTGAGTCTAGAACATCCTCAGTAGAAAGTATTAATGGCTATACATGAGAAAAATGTAGAGATTTCACACAGAGACTTTCATAATTAAGAGAACAAAGAAGCAGGACCTTGCTAGCAGGAATTCTCTGGGCTCTAATAGTTTAAAGTCAAAATTTAAAGGACTTCACAGGTCAAAAAACTTGAATAATAGTTTACTTAGAATCTGTGGTGTAAACTGCATAGAACAAAAAGTCCAAACGTCACAAATAAAAAAAAAACAACCAACCAAACAAGCAAACAAGCAGCTAAAGTAGCCAAAGTAATGCTCAACTGATTTCTGTCAAAATTTCTAACTTAGATATGTATTATGACAAATCTGAAAATTCTACATGCCTGCAAGAACATGGATTCTGATGGGAAATACACAGCATACATAAATAATCCTCACTGCATTTCTGACAAATACATGGTTATTTCTTTAATTGCAAACCCTTGAAATTTATTTTAATATATGAAAATTTCTGATTTTTATCAATCTGTAAAAATATCTAGTGTCTGGAAGTCCACATCAGGTTTACTAAAACTCATATTTACATCTTTATATTGCTTAACAGCTGTTTTCAAAATTAATAAGTAGGATAAAAGAGTGCATAAAAATCTTATTTCATTACATTTGGGTATATCCGTTCTCTCATAATTCAAAAAGAAAATTTGCCAAGAAGTAGGAAACTAAAAGAGGAATGGAAAAGTAGAAAGAATGGCAATTGTAGTGAGATGGATCCAAATTATAGTCCAAAATAAGATGAGAAGACATACTGCATAGGAAGTTTTTTAAAATGGCAACATTTTGTACATTTATACTATACAACATTTATACTAACAGAAATCTAAACAAGCAGGAAATACAAAAAAGTTATGAAGTGAGGCAAATGTGGACTACTTTGAAAGGATCAGGAAGCCCAAATGGTTTCAACTATGATCCCAAAGAAGACAAACTTTGACGGATTTACATGATCTGTGTCCAATCCCACATTTTCACAGAACTTTGAAATCAGTTTAACATGTCTCAAATATTGATATCTATCCCTCACAAGTTCACTCACGTAGACACAAGAACTGCTCAGAAGCAGTTACTATTTCAGAAAAAATCCCAAGTCAGTCAAGACAAAGTTCACCACAAGCAACTGCACATGGGTCCTCTACATTGCTAACCCATAACACTTACCACCCCAGCATTTTTGATCTCTGAACAATAATGGATACAAAGATCAGCTGAAGTTCACTTTTTCTTTCTAGTTGAAGTTATCTTGTCTTCTAACGTGATTTTTTTTCCTTCCTTAATGAAAACCCAATTAGAAATTCCTTTTTGTGTTCAATTAGTTTTTAATCTGTACTAATATTAATTATTTTCTGTAATGCCAAGACTAACATAAAATAGAATCATAGAATCATAGAATCATTTAGATTGGAAAAGACCTTTAAGATCATCAAGTCCAACTGTTAAAATAGCACAGGAGAAGGGAAACAGTACATACTCCTTCCAATTTTTTCTCTGATATACATATAAAGAGGGTGCATGTTCCATTAAAAAAGAAGACAGCTTGCTATTGCCTACTGTCTCTTAGAAAAGCTTACAAAGACAGCTCTAAAAGATTTCTTCTGGGCACTATTCATTTAGAATGAGAAGAGTTTTAGACTACCAAGTAGGTTAAACATCACATCCTAGAATGCACAGATCTTTTGGGTAAAAGAGGTAAATCTTGTTGAAAGAGTTAAGCTTCAGGTGGAAATGTGAAGTTAGCACACATCCTGCAGTACTCTATGCAGAACCCCACCAAGCCAAGCTACATAACCAAAATCTCAGACCAATATTCCTCTCATAAGCTGTGATATATTCTTTCTATCTGTTTGTATGCTTTCCTTAAAATTTTCTTAGTTGCTGATTAATATGAAGGTTTCAAAATATTTTTAGAAATAGCTAAATAAGCTGCTTGGTGCACTGTTGAGGACTGTTATGGAACCAGAATTGTCTCGACATTGCAGTTCTACCATCATCTTCTGGTTTTGACATCCAGCCCCCGATGAAACCACCACAGGACACCCGCGCAGAGACCAGGGCACAAAAGGCGGGACCACGAACTGCACGCACGCCTGCGCAGAGACCAGGGCATGAAAGGCAGAGGCGAGGACGCGAAAGGCGGGGCCATGGACTGCACATACTCCTGCGCAGACACCAGGGCGCGAAAAGCAGAAGCGCAAACTGCATGTACGCAGACCCGTTCTGCACATGTGCATGGCCCTATAAAAGGACTGCGTGTGCCTTTTGAGGCTCTCTTCACCTTCTTCCCTCTTTTCCTTCTCATCCTACGCCACGCACTCCTTGGAAGCTGCTCCTGCGGACACAGAGGCTGGACCGACTGGACCTTTGATTGACGGGACAATGCCGGACTCGGAGTGGCGGTAGCTAGTTCCTCTATGTGGCTCTCACCCGCCTGAGCACGCTCTTTCTCCTCTTTTCTCTCTCTGTCTCTTTTTCCCCCGTCTCCCTACCTGGTCCTCACCCCTTTGTTCACCAAAATAAAGTCAAAATGTTGTACGGCATTTGACCTCATTTGCGTCTTAATCTCGTCCTTGGGATTGTATCGAAACCTCCCCTGACTTTGGATCGGGACATTTAATTGGTGTTACGGACAGGATCCCCTGAGACGAGAGTGCCATACTACCTTGTTGCGGTGTGCTGCGTGATTGTGGGTGAACGAGACATACGAGCAAGCATGAAGCGAGTGCGGAGTTCTGATCTGCGGTTCTGCTCTCCCGGGAGGGAAGCAGCCAGAGACGAACGAAGCGTGAGGAGGGAGTGAATGTTGGTTCTTCTTTGTGCATAACTTACATATTAGTGTACGGTTTGGCCTCCTGGGAGCGTATAGGGGGAACTTGGATACTGAAGCATGACCCTCTCAGGACGAGACCCCCCTTTGTAGGAATATTTGGTTATTGGTGTACAGTTTTGGTCTCCTGGGAGCGCACAGGGGAAACTTGGATAGTGAAGTGTGACCCTCTCAGGACGATGTCCCCTTTGTAAGTGATGGCCGCCCGAAAGACAGTTGATGTTTGTGACCATGTGCTTTTGCTGGATGAAGGGACAAAGAAATTGTATGGCCTCTTGGAGGCGCACCGGTCTCGCCCCTCACCCCAGGGACAAGACTGGGCAAGGGAACACTGGTTTCAGTTAGAGTGTGGTGGATAGAATAAGTATATTGCAGAAGGAGGCTAAGGTTAAGAGGGGGAAAGGAAAGGCTATAATTTGTGTGGTGTTAGGAGCGAGTTTGGCCGCCGTGGCGGAGGAAAAAAAGCAGAGGTCCTGTCAGACAGATACGTTGGTGAACTCCCTGCAGACGGTAATAAAAACCCTGCAGGAACAATTGGAGGAGCAGAGGCGCCAAAATGCGATACTAAAAAATGAGTTGAAAAATCAACTTTTAATGGAAGCGGATACACTGCCGGGGGCAGAAACAATGTCCGTGGAGAAGGGGATATGGCAGATTTACCCCCAGGGCTATTTGCAAAAAGCCAAAGAGGCCGTGGAGAGCCTCCCCCACACGTACCCGCTGGTCAAAACGGAGTATGTGTATGACGACGAGGGTGACAATCGTCCCCAAGTTATTACTAAAGACATCCCGTTTACAGCAACTGAATTGGCAAAGCTGAGAAAGGACTTTGCGAGGAATACAAAGGAACTGGAGACTGAATACATGTGGAGAGTGTCTTTGTCGGGGGAGGGGATGGGATCTTGCTGTCAAAAAAGGAGGCAGAAGGGTATTGGGATCCGGGTGTGTTTTTAACTACGGGGTGATCTCCGAGCCCCATGGTCGTTGACCCAGAGAGCTGTGTACTGAGCAGGGGGGTTGAGCCCCCTGGAAAGGGGAGACCCCTTAGCTATTACGGGCACAGTAGATCAATTAGTAGAGAGTGTGAAAAAGGCGGCGTGCCTTCAGATGGTGTATGACCGGGAGCTCAAGCCCCACCTGGGCTCGCCAATGTTAATACCAGTAGACCCGGAGAGAATGACTCCCCTGATACGGGGACTGCCCGACTCCCTGAAACCCATTGGGATCCAATTGCAAGGGCAGATTTATAACACCCCCGGGGGGAGAAAGGATTGCAGCCGCTCAGGAGGGGATAACGACCCCTGACTACCGGCGGCTAGGAAAGAAAGTATGGACATGGGGGGAGGTGGCTCAGGAGTTAATTGATTTTGGGAGGAAATACGGCCCTGTTGGTGGACCACCCCACAGAACCGAGACCAGGGCTGTGCGGGCGGCAGAACGAGTTTGTGGGTGGCAGTCACCCCCTGGGAGTGGCCGGGACCCGACTGGGAAAGGAAAGCCCCTGAGCCGACAGGGAATGTGGCAGTTGGGGCTCCAGAAAGGCGTTCCCTGAAATTTAATGGACGGGCTCCCAACCAAGAAACTGGAGCAGCTCGTGCAGAGGTGGTCAGAGCAAGGGGCCATTTCGAGGCCAACTCCTAGTACCCCACCCCTGATAAGCTTTGCGGAGAGACCAGCCGGGGAAGAAAACAAGGTGGCGGGAAACTAAAACCTCCACCCCCTGAAGGTGAGGTGGAGGGCGGAGGGTGGATGTTCATAAAACAGCTCACCTGCAATGCAAAGGGAGACTTGCTGCTCACGGTAGCGGTAGGACCGAAGACAAGACCGGTAACCTTTTTAATTGACACGGGGGCACAAATTACTGCACTGAGGCGAACAGAAGCAGAACGATGTGGGATCTCGGTTCCCTCTAGAAACCTGGTTGTTTTAAACGCTCTGGGAAAAACACAATCGGTCCCTATGACCCCAGTGTCACTATGGCTACCAGCGGAGGACGGCCCTGTTAATACTATGGTGGCCATAGGATCTTTCCAAACGAATCTCTTAGGCATAGACGTTTTAAAGGGCAGACAGTGGCGTGACGCCCAGGGAAACGCGTGGTCTTTCGACGTCCCGCAGATCAGGCGGTTGGCCGAAGCCCCCGGCGCGGGGTGCACCTGTTGCAAACGGCACCTGCCCTCCGCCCTTCCAAACTGACAAACGTGAAACCCTACCCGCTACAGATAGGAGCAAGAGATGGAATCGCGCCAGTGCTGGAGGATTTAAAGGGGCAGGGGATTATAGTTCCCCCTCACTCCCCCTTTAACTCCCCGGTATGGCCGGTCCGAAAACCAAACGGCAAGTGGAGGTTAACAATAAATAATCGGAGGCTGAATGCCAACACAGGCCCATTAACAGCCGCTGTGCCGAACATTGCCGAGCTTATAGCTGCCATTCAAGAGCAATCACACCCTGTTATGGCAACTATTGATGTTAAAGACGTTCTTTATGGTTCCCCTGCAGCCGCAGGACCAGGACTGCTTTGCTTTTACCTGGGGGGGCCAACAGTACACCTTTACACGGCTTCCTCAGGGATACAAGCACTCCTCCACCTTAGCCCACCACGCTCTAGCGCAGGAGCTGGAAGCAATTCCCATAAGGGCGGGGGTGAAAATTTACCAATATATAGATGATGTACTCATAGGGGGGAATCAGGCGGAAGAGGTTGGGGAAGTCCAGAAGGACATCATCACCCATCTGGAGAGCATAGGATTGATAATCCCACCTGAGAAAATACAAACCCCTTCAAGCAAGGTGAAATTTTTAGGGATTTGGTGGAAGGGAGGGATGACATGTATCCCACCAGACACCCTTTCCTCCCTCGACTATGGATCGGGACAGTGCACAAAATGTGATGTTTAGAAGGTACTCAACATCATGACTACCTGTTTCCATAAATCATATGCAGCTTGGTGATACATCCATAACTGTTTAGTTAACATGACAACAAAGGATATTTATTTCATGATTTATAATGAATGAAAGATGAGAATCCCTGAAGGGGAATAGTTACTGAGAATGGAAAATTTGAGCATGACTTGTGGCTATAATGTGCAACTGAGCATTTTTGGGTTCTTGGCAAGGCAGATACTTGCCTGAAAAATATGGAATAAGACTATGAAAGGGTCATTTTCCATGGAAATTTTATACAAGCATATTCTGGTGTTAGAAAAAACAACAAAAGAGACGTAGCAGGCAGGAGAAACTTTCTTAAGAAACGGCTAAAGTAGATTAATCTTTTAAATGGACTATGCAAATCTAGGACTTCAAAAAGGTAGCCAGACTGAAACAATGAAATGTTGAAAGGGCGCCATTGGGCAGAGCTGTATAGTACAGGCAGAGGAAAGCATACTGTTTCTGCAGATGCCCTCACTAGGACGTGTCAGTTTTTGCTCAAAGAGACGAACCCTTTCTTTGTCATAAGGATTTAAAATTTTTCTTCTAATTAAAGAAAGCAAACCTTAACATATTTTCACAGATTCATAATATTAAAGAAATAGTGGTTGAAAGTTACATCAAGATGCTCCAATCCGCCGCTAAAAGTAGAACTACCACCCATCCTGGATCAGGTCAACATGGTGTGATCCAGCTGCATCATGAATACCTCCAAGGGTAGAGATGCAAAAACCTCCTGGGTATCATAGAATCATAGAATACCAGGTTGGAAGGGACCTCAAAGATCATCTGGTCCAATCTTTCTAGGCAAGAGCACGGCCTAGATGAGATGGCCCAGCACCCTGTCCAGCTGAGTCTTAAAAGTGTCCAGTGTAGCGGAGTCAACCACTTCCCTGGGGAGATTATTGCAATGGTTGACTGTTCTCATTGTGAAAAATTTTCCTCTCATGTCCAATTGGAATCTCCCCAGGAGTAACTTGTACCCATTACCCCTTGTCTACACCATGTGACTCCTTGTAAAAAGGGAGTCTCCGTCTTCTTTGTAACTACCCTTTAAGTACTGATATGTGGTGATGAGATCACCTCTAAGCCTCCTTTTCTCAAGGCTGAACAAGCCCAGCTCTCTCAGCCTGTCCTCATATGGCAGGCTTCCCAGACCTTTGATCATCTTGGTGGCTCTTCTCTGAACCCCCTCCAGCCTGTCCACATCTTTTTTGTATAGTGGGGACCAGAACTTGTACACAGTATTCCAGGTGTGGCCTGGCAAGTGCTGAGTAAAGTGGGATAATGACTTCTTTATCTCGGCTGGTGTTGCCCTTGTTGATGCAACCCAGCATCCTGTTGACTTTCTTTGCCGCAGCAGCACACTGTTCACTCATATTGAGCTTCCTGTCCACCAGGACCCCCAGGTCCCTTTCCACAGAGCTGCTCTCCAGCTAGTTGGATCCCAGTCTGTGCTGCACTCCTGGATTATGTTTTCCCAGGTGCAAGACCTTACACTTGTCCTTGTTAAACTTCATAAGGTTCTTGTTAGCCCACTCTTCCAGCCTATCCAGATCTTCCTGTAGGGAGGCTTTCCTTTACAGAGTGTCTACTGCCCCACTCAGTTTGGTATTAATCCAGATCACTTATGAAGATATTGAATAATGTTGGGCTCAGTATTGATTCCTGGGGGACCCCACTTGTGATGGGTTGCCAGTTTGGAAAAGAGCTATTTACCACCACCCTTTGGGTGTGGCCTGTCAGCCAATTCCTCACCCACTGCACAGATCACTTATCTAGGCTGTAACACATCAATTTCTCCAGAAGGAGGCTGCGGGGAGCCATATCAAAAGCTATGGAGAAGTCCAAGTAGACAACGTCCACCACTCGCCCCATGTCAGCTGAGCAGGTCACTTTATTGTAGAAGGCCACCAGATTTGTCAGGCACAATTTGCCCTTAGTGAAGCCGTGTTGACTTTTCCCAGTCACGTGCTTTGTTTGACTCATGATGGCCCCCAGGAAGATTGGTTCCATAACTTTCCTGGGAATTGAAGTAAGACTGACGGGCCTATAATTACCTGGATCCTCCCTTGAGCCCTTCTTGTAGATAGGGGTAATATTCGCCTTCCTCCAGTCCTCTGGGACATCCCGCAATCTCCACGACTTCTCAAAGATTATGCAGAGTGGCCCCGCAATGACATCAGCCAGCTCTCTCAACACCCTTGGGTGGATGGCACCAGGGCCCATCGATTTGTAGGGGTCAAGTTCCTGTAATAATTCACATACTAACTCCTCCTTCACTGATGGTGGGTCTATGTTTGGATCAACCTGGATTTTTGTTCCCAATGCCTGGGACCCAACAGCACTGGTGAAGACAGAGGTGAAGAAAGTGTTGAGAACCCCTGCCTTTTCAGCATTGTTGGTTCCACTTAGCCAATAGTAGAAAGTGACTGTGCTGGTCAAGAGGAATTTGTGCTTGGAAAAGGCAAGTGACTTTATTTGCAAGGACATGGATTGTGAATAGTCGTGCTCCATAATCTTCCCAGGGCCTGAGGAGAGGCTGATCATCTGCAGTTCCTCAGGTCAACCTTTTTCTTTCTTGAGCTATGACTTTAGTCTCTGTTTTCATTCATTTGTGGACATAAAAAACCCAAATGTATAAAAAATGGGATTCCGATCATCATTCCAGGGAGAGAACAGGAATGTAAAATGAAGCAGCAGTATTTTTATTTCCCCAAATTGAGCACTGAACAGCTATATAAATTCCTTCTCCTTAAAACACTGAGGGAAAAGTTACAAATTTTCCTCTGACATCTTTGCATTTCCCACTGGTGTTTTGTATCTTAGAAGTTAACATACCTTACATGCCAGGACATCCTATATTTTACAGTTGCTATGGCAATTGTTAATTGGATATTGATTAGAAGAGTAAGTAGTGTTCTAAAAAAGCTATGCAATTAGCTACACAACCCTAAGGATATCTAGAATGGTATTAACATATGCACTTTTGCTTTGAAAAATTTCTGTATCATCTTTGCTTTCAGGTTATCAAACAATTGCTGACTGAATCTAACCCATTTTCAAAGCTGTGCACCTCTGAGCAGCCACATCCCAGTTTTTGCATGCAGATCTGATGTGAGCTGAACCACCGCTGCATGGAGTTCAGTATTAATAAAGAGGTTGTTCTTTCTCTGAAGATGCAAAGAAATGTCATCATGGGACTGTTAAACATTTTGCTAAGGGCCACATTGATCTCTAAATAAGAAAATTTTCAAAGGAGTCAAGACAATCTCAAACTTTCCTCAAAATCAAGTGACTGGTGATCTGTAATTAGTAAGTGCCTACATCCAAGCCTTCCTAAAGTGAACAAGGGTATCTCAATTTCTCCCCAGTTGATCCAGATTTGATCATGAGAGAAGGAACATGGAAGAAGAGAGAAGATCGAGCCACACCCAAGTCTATACAAATTCTCATTATCTACTGAGAGAAAGGACATTTCACTCAATTTCAGTTGTAAGGTGCAAAAATAACTTAGACCTGCAAGAGTCCTCTTTGAAGACATAGAGTAAAATTCTTAATTACTCACCTTGCTACTCCAACTTGCTAAAACATGATGCACAAACATCAGTAATTCACTGAAAGCACAGCCTTACATAAATAAATAGTATTTTTCATTCCTAAATTACGTGGTTTTTACAAGGACAAAAACATTTATATAGAGAGTCACACTACATTACCTGAGAAATTACTGTTATAAATGTATATGCACGGAGGTATCTGACATAATTATGATTTTGGTGCTAGATATTGGCTAGATCTGAGTGTTTTTACAGTTTTTTTTTATTTCATTCAGCTTTGCTTAGTTTATTATTAATTGTGATAGTTAAATTTGCATAACATTTTTAGCTATTTAGTAAAATAGTTTCTAGTTTTAAGTTTATATCTGTTGCATTGTTATTTGTACCTTTATATGGAGATATACATTTCACTTTTTCTAGGATTTCTTAGCACTCAACACTGCAAACTGCAAAATCAGCTATACAGAATACATTATGGTCATTTGAAAATGACTTTTCAGACTTTTTAAAAATCTGTTTACAGAGTTACTTATCTACACCTTTGCTAAACTGAGTGGAAAGCTAGTGATCAGTAATGAAATCAAGACAGATTTGAGGAGCTTAGAATACCTTCATCTCCACTGCTTTGTTTTATACCTAAGGATAAGTATTTGGGTATTTTATAAATGACAGCATATACTATACATTCTAAAACCACATTATGCTTTTTTAAAGCAAAGATGCTATGTATAGAGAAACATATGTCATTTACCACCTTTTAAATTTCACAGGAAATCTAAGTTGTTATTAAATCCAGTGTAATTTACGTTATGGTTTTCACATTATAAAATAGAAAACAATTTTAGTACATTACCTGTAATTTACGAGGAAGAAGATTTTTCCTTTATAAAAAATCCCTGCAAAAAACCCAAAACCATAACCAAAATATAACCCACAAAAATGCCAGTCAAAATGCCGTGTCTATCACATTAACCTTTTAATCTTCTGGAAGTTACTGACAAGTTAGTTAAAGAAAATGAAGTACTATTCTTTCTAAAATTTTAAGTGAGTGATTCTTTAAAGAAGGATCCTCAAAATATAGTGCTCGAAGTTATCAATGTATCTTCCTGAAAGAGAAAATAATTGTAATCTTTCTTTATTTGATCAATATTTCTTCTTCGGTTCACAGATGAAATCTTATTACCTATTTTCACTGGTGAAAAATAGTCATTAGACTGATGAGGATATTGGAGATACCTCCAAAAAGTTTACCTAGACTAAGCAGCAAATAAAAACACAAGTAGTATAAAGAGCAAGTTTTACTTTAGTCGCTGTTAAATATTGATCTAATGAAGAAGATCTTCAGCTTCCTTGTCTGTACAATTAAACCCAGGTATTTATTATACATACTGTATTTTAATGATTTACAGATGGTATATGAAAAGAAAACTTTATTAAAAAACCCTAACTTTAGTGTGGGAAAACGTTATCAATTCTACTCTTCCAGATTAAAAAAATGCAAAGGCATTTTTTAAAGTTACTTTCAAGCTACTTTGCTTGCTTCATAAAATGCCACTGGCAAAAATAATGCTGCTTTTATAATGTAACTGTGGTGACATATTTGTAAAGCAGCATGTAAGCACTCATAAAAGGATAATGACTTCCTTAAGTGATAATAAAATAAGCTTTCATGTAGAGATACACTGAGGTGCTACTGTTCATGTGCAACAGTAGTAGCATTACCTGGTTATTTCTTATCTTCTACAACAACTCAAGGTTTTACAGGATAGGAATGGTTAGTATCTGTTTGGTGCAAGCCAGTTTGGGACATTATGGGTGCTTCTACACTACCATTTTACTTCAGTTCAAAACGCAATTGGAAGAAAATCTCAGCATCAGTATATCTAACCCTAGCAAATTGGCCCCAAGTTATTGTGAGTGTTCTTAGAGAACGTGTGCCAGGTTTCTTTTGGATTAAATTAAACTGGAAGATGCACTCCTGGAGAACATCTGAAGTGCTATAATCACAGGGAACCATAGTAGCAACTTGCAAGTAAACCTAAAACATATACATTTTGAAGAATGGCAACACGAAGAGCTGAAAAATATAGTTTGCTTTTGTTGCTAACTCATAGTTTCTTTATTATGCAGCCTGGATAACGTCACTAATTCAGTCTGCTTGGTGACGACAATACTTTGGAGAAGAGCATGACACCAACTGAGTTCCTGCACAAACCACTGAGAGATTTTCATCCCTCCAGCCAGAACTCAGCAAAGAAATCACTGCTTTCTCATTGATTTCTCATGGGATTGCCACTTCTCTAGTCATGCAAGTATATGAGGGTGAGTGACATGAATCAAGTGAAGAAAGTGTCCAGAGCATACCTCGTCTCTAGATTAATCTAGATACATGCTTTCTTTGTAGATGGTCAACCCTTTACAAAGACAGGTTGTAATCACCAAAAGTGAGATACTCTTGGCCACAAGTGGGAGATTCGGCACAGATACCCCAGGTCAGGACTTCCAGTCCTTCAATGTAGACTTAAAGCACATACATATATGGTACAAAATTAGTAGAGTTAGACAAAATAGATAAAATAAATCTGTGTAGAGATTAAATAGCAACAAGGGAACTAAAGCCTTTGTCTTCATTGCCCTCTTTTGGAACAATGAAATTCACAGAGCTCAGAGTGAAGTGCTCTCATTTGAGTGGATCTGGCTGTGGAATGACCTTTTTAGAGGAAATTAATATATGAAGAAATTAACTTATTGATAAAGGCTTCCTACTCCTAACTGATAACTTTTGCAAAGTAATATCTCTACGATTCATTTTCAAATGTTCTAACCCCAGAGAAATGCCTTCTACCCTCTCATAAGGGAAAACAGACCCTCTAAGGACATTTCTAGTCAATACACTTTACTTATAAGGAAGTCATAACTAATAATAATAGGTGGCAATGCAAAACTCAAGTTTAAATGAGCATTAAAAATACACTGAATGTAATTGATTTAAAGCTTTTAATGAAATATTTCATTTGAAAGAGATATTTGATGAACAAAAGCTTTAAAGGAAACATTTTGGTCCCAGTGGCATTTCACTGAGAAAGTTTCTAGGTCCCACATGGAATTTGTGAGTAAAATAGAGTCATTCACCTTAAGATAGTCATTGGCTGGGTAGAATCAGTTGTTTAATCATTGTTTAATCATTTCAGAAACTTTTTTCCCATCCTTTTCGTACATATGTGGGCATGCACACCTGTTTATATGTTCTGAAAGAACGAGAGAAAGAGATATCAGTTCTTCTGTATCACATATCATGACAAAACCAATACCTTTTGAAAGTGAAAGGCAAACCTGCTGACCCTCTCCCTCTACTTTCTTACCTGCTCCACACACCATCAAGTCAGTTACCTCCCTGAAGACTCAAGACTGACTCCCTGCTCAGCCCAGTTAAGTCCAGGTCTTACATCACACAAGTGCGTGCTAAATGCTGGATGCTAAAATCTGTCCTTCTCCCTTTCTGAGTCAATAAATAATGACTGACACAAAATGCAACGTCCCATGAAAAGCGAGTGAAAGATCACCATATCAGGATGGTCAACAACTTTGCAGATGTGACATACTTCAGGGAACTTTCAAGACAGAGGTTCAAAAAACTCCATACCAATTAAACTGAAAATGAACTACAAAGTGGGTTGTTCATGTTCTACAGAATAATACTATGAATGTGATCTAACCCCCATGTTGATGTCCATGAGTTCATTTAAACTTTTCAAGTCTTAGTTTTCGTGTTCTGATAATGAGACTAACCACAGCCTAAACACTCTATTCAGCATCCTTTCTGCTATAGCTTTCCAAACACAAGATAGAAATAGGAAAATTCTGTCTATATAACAAGTCATTTATATAGAGGGCACAGGAGAGTAACTAAATGAGTTACCCACAAAAGAAGGACATGTAGGCACACTGTAGTTTAACCCATCTGTTTGAGAAGGAAACAAACTACCACAGTTAAGGATAGAAACCAAAACAGGCAAAGGCAAAGAGAGAATGACTGTGCTAACCTAAGTGATAAAGCCCTCACACAGTTGAAAACTTAAAAATCAAATAATTGGACATGCCTGCATGCTGACATTCCTCAGAGAAGGCAGACAATGGATTTTGCTACTGATTTTAATATTCTACTTGCTTCATAAAATGTGAAATACAGGGTGAAATACAAAGTGCAGACGCAGCACTGAGAATGAACATGAACTGAGAAATAAATCTCCAGATATGTCAAGCTAACAATATAAAAAAATAACCATCAGGTTTAAAGATCCCTTTGTGTTCCTCCAATTCTAAAGGTCTCCAGTGTAAATTCAAGACTTCAGACTTCAAACTTTGTAGTATGAAATAATTTTTGAGATGGTAGAACAGGAAGGAATTGGCTGTTCCAACCTAGCTCTAGCCTGTAATGATAACATATTTCAAAGTAATCTTTGAATTTGTGTTGTGCAACACATATCTGATTAATGTAGTGGTGTATGTTCGTTTTTTTTTTCCCCCTAAAAGTCACCCTCCTGATCATACACAGAAGAGAACAGAACACAGGTAAATGCCTTCTCTCCAGGTAGAGGATTTAGTAGCATGAGTATCATGAATTTTATACTCATTTGAGAACAAACGCTAAGGTCGCAATTCTCACTAGTCCATTGGCTACTGTGCAGTGCTACTGTGCAGCACTCCTGTGGCACAAAGCAGCTACAGCACTGATTTAACCATCCAGTGCAATATTTCTCCCACTGGGATAAGATTTAATTAGTGTTATAATTTAACTAAGGGCCTCAGACTACAGCAAATAGTGTAAGAGTACACCTTTCCCTGACATTTCTGGATAGGAAGACACTGGGGAAGAGTCAGATGAGGAAAAAAAACCACAAACAGGTAAAATGGATGAAAAAGGCATTCAAAACCAGTTTCATTTAAAATGGCCAAAGTTTCTCGGTTTATCAGTTTTCACCTACATAGAGCCAACTTGAAAAAAAAAACAAAATTAAAGCTTTCACCATGCTAGAATTATATACTTTTCTGTTTGCCATCTGCAACCTATTACAGTCTCTCTGTGTGGTCCTTACTGAAATATACCCGCTAATGAAGAAAAAGAATAACACTCCTCTTTAATATATTTTCCATGACATGTGCATACTCCCAGTCTTTTGGTCTAGATGCCACTGTTCAAGTCCAATGCCCCTTCATATGGATTATAACTCTCAATCTACCCCTAAATCAGATGGCTTTAATCAAAAATGAATTGCAGGTAGGACAGGGGAGGGACAATCTCCAAAGCTCAGAAGGTCAGTTTTGGTTTCACCTTTGTGGCTTAAAAACCATAAACAGATCCTGCAGTGAAGACAGTGGCAGAGATTTGTAGTGAGGAAGCACAACCAAATAGCATTTCTGGTAACAGGCCAGTTTCCAGAAGCTTGACTTGCTGTACAGGAAAACAAAAAGACGACTCACAATGATAAGAACTTTTGATAAAGGAAAAGTTTTGAAAATCATCACTCCTTATAAACCAATGTACAGAACATTTAACAGTTTCTTATGAAAAAAAAAAAATTACAGTTTTTTTTTTCTATTTTTGGTATCATGAAGAATATGTTATTTCAGAGTGTCAGTCACAACTAAAGACTTATGGCTATAAGTATACTGCAACTCCAAATAAAAATTCACAGAAAGCAGCTACTAGAGATTCAGTCACTGAACACAGATATTGTCACTTGAACATCTCTGCACTTTGTCTTTCAAAAATCTATTACTTTGTAGCAAAGCTGTAAAGGTCAGATTTGGATCTAGAGACTCCCAGTAATAAAGGGGGACCCAGTTTGATTTCACAATTTAAAATTATTTCATAGCTCTCTCTTGCATATGTCTATGAACTTCCCAAAGCTGCAGGTGGATGAATGAGGATGCACTACCACTGAGCCTGCTCCCACTGAAAGGAGAAAGCTGTGGTAAAGTTACTTTATCAACTGAGAGCATCAACCCAGCCAGAGCCTTCAAGTGCTTTCTAGGCAATGCATGCTGCTTGCAGTTATGGAAGAGCGGCCTGAAAAGGCTGCTCTTCAGTTTCCCATTTTAACCATTAAAGTCTCATCTCACACTGGTTTTTCACTAACTGTGTTCTCCACCAGTATCTTACTAGTGCAATAAAACAAAGGTATACTGTTGCAGCGAAATCTCTGAAAGTCTATTAGATTTTCAATTAAAAGTATGCAGTGTTAAACACTGTACAAAAGTACTTTTTAAAAAGTCTACTTAATTATGAATTACAGAAACTTCCTGTTTTTTTTAAAAAAAAAAATCATCGCACTCCAAGAGAACATGTGAAATTCTCAGAGAAACAGCACAGAGCCAAGAAATCAGCTACAGAGAGCAGCTAGTAGGTACCTATCAAAAATGAACTTTAAGGTTCCAGTCTTGGACTTTTTGTCTTAGTCGCATGCAGTATAGATCAGGGAAACTGCTGCTGCAAAAAATACACTTACATTAACTTTGGAACCATCTTTGTTCAGGACAATCTACTGTATGCATTTGTAGGGTGTCCTGACACCTGGAGAAATACGGAGGGCAGAATCTCAACTGCTCAAATTAATCTTCATTAGGAAGCTTCGTGCCTGAAGAACAATTCAAAACTGTCGCAAGAGAATCTGCCCTAGAGTAAGGTAAAGATGAATGCACTTTACTAGTATTTGCACATCCTAAATGATACACAGAGATCTTAACTCAACAAACCAAACAAAATACTATCCCAGTAACTGGCTTCAAGCTATGTGTGACTTGTGATTTTCATGATGTCGAAGAAGCCACTTTACTGGGCAAGACAGAAAAAGATGAAACTATGTGATCCAGTTCTTTAATGTCTGTCTTAATCCTCTTTTATCTTTCTGAATAAATTATACAAAAGAAAGCTCTTCATCTTAGAATTAAAATTTTAAAAAATCAGAATGGGTTGCACAACAGTTGTAGAAGCCTCACAGAGTAGATACTTCAATAAATTAGAAGAATTTGTGAATATGTCAGTTTTTCACTAAAAAATTACCCATGGAGGTTCATGCTCTTTCTGTGCAAATTTCATACATATATTTGTTAAAAAGACCGCATTACTTAATAAAAACGAAGAAAAACATATATGATTCTACCAGACCTTGAGCAAGGTGGCTTAGAAGATAGTAGTATTTCACTCTGAGTATTACAGTAAACCCCTCTGGATTACAAAACAAGTTTCTAGAACTTTCATTCATGACAAAAACCTTTAGAGCGAACATGTAAGGAGGGAGGAGGTAATAAATAACAGCTAAACAAGGAGACTCACAAGGTCTTTAATTTAAATGTTTTAAAACTAATTAATTAATTTTTTAAAAATCTCTTTAAATGGTTTTAAATCTCTTAAATATCAAACATTTTGAATTGTTTCATACAAAGAAGTTCGTGGTAATACAACATAACAATGACAAAATATTCTTTTAAATGCAAGAACATGGTGCTGAATGGGAATAACTGAGCTCAGAGACCTGGTCTTCTGGACATCAAGGCTATGTGCATTTACAAGGCCTATCCTGTTCACAATCAATGAAGTGTCAAGCAGCACATCAAATAACCATGAGAGGAGCTGACGCTAAAAGACACTGTAACAAGAATACACCTTTAGCCTAAGAATAAAATATGCACTTTTAAGACTCTGAAAAAATATAGCTCAGTCTATCCATCTTTTTTTTTTTCCTCCTTTCTCTAAAATTAAGCCATATTTTATCCACACACAATACATTGCATTAATTTTGCTAATTCCTAATCCTGGGAGAGAAACTATTATAGCCTGTAACATTGAAAATTTTTCCTGGTTGTTAGATTTTTCATTCCATCAGATATGTTTTACATCTACATATATAAAACATAAACCACAGTTATTGGTAATGAATCCAATATACATTTTACCAGTAGGTAATAATAATAATGACACACTCTTGTATTATCAAGTAAGAAATATATATTGTGTAGCTGCCTTTTATTTGAAAGACTATTAAAGTCAAGCAGAAATTTAATGGCTTTAGGAAAAGCTTTATTCCAGTCTGCAAACTGCTGTTTTGTAAATTAAACATCTACATGTGTTATTCTGATGAACTGACTTTACTAAATCCTTTAAAATTATATTGAATTCCTATTTTGAAGTTTATCTAATCTTTCACAGTACCTAAAAGAAGCATGTAATATAAAACGTGTGGCTGGGATTTTCTTCACTAACCCACTTATGTTAAACATATCTTTTCTCATCAAATCCTATATGTTTTACATGCATCAAAAAATAATTACAGCAACATATTAATATCACTTAGAGACTTGATATAGGCACTCTGAGGAATAGCATTACAGCCATAACTCAGATCTTGTTATCTTTGGGAAAAAAATAGATATTGTTACAGCAGTAAAAATATACAGTATGTGTCTAATCAAGAGATGAATTTTAAATAAATCCCTTAAGAGGTCTCAAACATAATGAACTTAATGAAAATTAACACAGTGTGAAACAGAGCAGAAATGGAATCATGGACAGCATAAATCAGTGCCCAGACTGGAAGTTCTTAAAAGCTCGTATTATAATTTTGAAAACAATTATCTTAAGAGGTCTTAATAACGAAAAAGCAATAAAGCTATTATAGCCATCCTCTGGAGTGCTTCACTTCACCTTGTTATTAAACTGTTAAAACACAAATAATGCACTTCGGGCTGGATGACCTCCATATTTGTTAACATGAACTCTCCCTGTTTTAAAGCAAGGTCACCAAACAGGACTCAATCTAGGAGCAAAAAGGTTAAGCAACTTAAACAATGTCTTCCAATATAATTTCATCAAGGTAAGGATCAAACTCAATTATGAGAGATAAGAGAAAATAGATTTTTTCCCCCTATCTTCATAATTCTGATTACTATTGACCGCTTTTAATACAGTGACTGTCAGGTGGCTTATTATTATCAGCAACCCATTACTCTGGTTGCTTCCTGTTTATGGAGGACACACTTGAATAAAAAAACAAAGACTGAACACTATTTTACCTACCTGCCTGGGAATTTTTACTTGAAATAAACAAGTTTAAGCAGAGTTTATCACCCTTCATAAACAATTTTGAAAACAGCTTCACTCTTCATTTGTTTTAGAGACAGTGAAGATGGCATAATTTCCACTTTTAAGGACTTTTTTGCTTTTGTGTCAAAACTGTCCTTACAAAAGATGGCACGAGTGTTCTAGATTAAAGAGTAATTAAAGTGGAGTGGTACATGAAATTTACATTCTTTATACGAGACTCACTTTTGTCTTGTCCTGATAATACATGATAAGACTA
>NW_028262341.1:5452500-5477500 GCF_047370975.1 Nipponia nippon | reverse complement strand
TTGATCCCAGAAGCCCCCTCTAATCTCAACACTCCCATCACTTGGAAGTTGCGCAAAGGATGCTAGTGTAATTTTTTCATAACAATAGTTATTTTCCCTTTTAAATTGTATTCCAGCACTGGTCTAAGGCATACTTCAGAGCATTTGGTTATCTATGGGAGCTGAAACGTATACATTTCCAAGAGTACTACTATATTTAATTCTTGAAATTTCAAATGCTGTCCAATCTGCAGACAATATCAGATTCAGAACACAAAGTCTTTTTTAAGTTTTCTAACAAATTTTCAGCTATGGGACTGACTGATTTTGGTCAAGCTAACTAAATGTAGCCATATAATCCATGGAAGAACAAAGATGTCAAGATTTTGAAACCTGCCTACCAGAGAAAAGAGGATGAAATACTAGTATGAAAAAATTAGAAATTTAGTTCCTGAGGCTGTAAACCAGGGGCTGAAAGTACAACCAAAACTCAGGAGGACTATAAACATGTAATCAGAAACCCATTTATTTATTTGGAGTTCTGGTGGGTGATTGGGTTGGCCATAAAGTGAGACTACAGATTTAAATACGAATTGGATTTTACATTTGTTTAAGTAGACTATTCATTTAATTGATCTGCCTGTGTTCAAGCAGGAAACAAGTTATTCACTTTTGCATAATACATAGAGTTTATGATGGTCCCTTAAATAATCAAAAGAAATTACACAACTAAAATAAGAATCTTAGCACTGGGGGAAAGGTCATTGGTGTAGAGATAAATCTGGGTCTTGTGTGTAGAGATGGTAATTAAAGCCATGAAAACAGATGAGGTTGTTGAGAGGAACATATGAAAGGTTGCAAATCAACACAGCCTCACAACCTCCGTGACCTTCCCTCAATGCTGAGCAAGTTGCTGAAGAAATCAGTAATTTCAGGGTTTTGTAGTACCAACAAAACGTATGTCCATTATTATGAAAAGAAAGAAGTTCTTCTGTTTCTACACTCACACAACCAACTACCATCCCCTCATCCTGACAAAAAAACAGACCAAGTGGCAGGAATATGGCATTAAACTCAATGCAATAATTGTAATTAGAGAAACATGGAGGACACTGAAGAAGACTTTTGACCTGCTGTAAAAGCCTTTCCAAAACTATAGCAGTACTCTAGAGCAAGAAAAGAAAGGATTCGTACATTTAAGAGGCTGAAGTTGCTCAGCAGATGAGCACCAGAGCCACAAAAGGGGAGGCAGGAGAAATGGCCAGCAGCTAGGACATTGTGGTCATAGCATAGTCTCCCTAGTGATTACTCAGCATCAAGCTGTCTATGACTGTTATCTTGCCCTGGCTTTCTAGCTCCTCCAGCTTGCTCTCCTGTAATTGGTTTTAAGTAAATTAGGTCACTGTGAATAGTTCCCATGACTCTTCCTGCTCTGCATCGCTTCTGGAGATGCTGACATCTCTCAGATACTGGTCTGGGGCAGGCTTCATAGGATACTGATTAGAAAAGTATCGATTTACGGCTGGGGAAATCTGTTAGATACACAACACAGTTTTCCTGCTCTGTGCCTTCCCTTTCCTCCACATCCTGCTGATGTCTGCTCCTTCCACATACACACAAAGTGAGGATATCTCAACCTATAGTAGAGGGTTCCATTTACCTTTAACAATGTTGCATAAATATGAAAGAAAACAGTGAAGTGCAAATTATTATTGTTTTTTTCCTGTAAAAAAAAAAAAAAAGAAAAATCTTCATCAAAAGAGCATTGTGAGAACAATGTTTGGGCCTGATCTAAATTTAAGCTTTAATCAAATAACAAAACAACACAAAATTCAGCAAGATGGCCTGAACATCTATAAACAAAGAAATGAAGCAGCTCAGCAGCTGACAATCTTTAGTTCCACCACTTGAAAAATAACTTACAAAAGTTAGTAATAATTTTCAAACCATTTTATAAATACTGACCTTATTCCAATGTTACTGATTTTGTGGGATTAATAATGAAACAAAGTTTACAGTTCTAGAATATGGGTTTACCTATTTCAATTAAAAATTTCTAAAAGTTCTCACCAGATTTTGAGTACTTCTCTTATTTAAATGTTACAGATTATTCTTTAGAAAATAATTTCTCTTCATTGTGTGAAAATATTCTTGTTTTAGTAAATATTTCAGAAACTACATAGCTATTCCTACTCACATAACCTACAAATTGAAAGAAAAATACATGTTTCTGATGATTTTCCATGTGCAAAAGGATAATTTAGTCTGGATATTGAAACCTAATGGGAAAACCATATAATTTAAAATTTTATTTCAGAAGATCCTGCATGTAAAAGTTATCCTTAAATGTCCACATTCAAAGAATATAAAGGCTAATATCAGTATGCATTTTCACCCTGAATGAAATTGCTTTTAAAGTAACTCTTCAAAACAAGGTTCAATATAAAGGGAAATACACTTAACATAATTGGATACAATGAGAAAATTCAAGATCTTTCCTGTCGCTTTGCTCCACAATTTGATTACATCTTAGTTCACAATACACAGATTATGCTGTGCCGTAAATGACAGCCAGGGTCAAACTTGTCCATGGTTATGTGTTAAAAGCACACAGTAGTTTGTCAATAAATTGTGGATGAAAATTAAGCTTATTACATCTACAGTTAAATAATCCAGATGTGGCCTCAGATTAAAACTGTGTGACCTTTATACCACAAATCAAAACAGAATGCTGACTTTTTTGCCATTTCTAATTATGTGCTTACTTAGTTCTGTTTTGTAATTTTTTTTTTTTTTTTTTTACTTTTCTGAGTAAACTGGAATGCACAGCCTGTGAAGCAAGAGCAAACACAGTCTAAGCTACGGCTGTGGCCATGCTCAGATGAGAGATGCTTGGTACATGCTTTTATTTTACTTTTAGCCTCCCAAGAACACAACAGATATTATTTCTATATTTGTATATACAACGACATAAAGACATATTAGGGTATTTCAAGGGAACATAAATCAGATTCCTAACTTATAGCTGGCATTCAATGGAATTTGATCATGAATTTCATCATCTCTTTCCCTTTATCTCATTGAAAGTCATGGTTGCACTTTATGGCCAACTAAAATATCATTCTTTTTCCATCATGGATGGTAAACTCCTACCACTTATTTCTGGTTCTATGTAGAGTGGAGTGAACACCACAGTCACTGCTGCTGCAGGAATTTTTTTCTTTTTCTTCCAGATCCAAACATTCACTTTGGTAGAAACATCATTCAAATACTGCAGAAGAACTAATCTGAAGTAGGCACTGGCATGCCCAAAGCTTGGAGTTAGTGTTAGAAACTTGGAATCACATAAAGTTCTCTGTGCTTTTGATACCCACTCTAATTTTTATTTTTATTTTTTGAAACATAATGATGAGTTTTAATTCATATGCCTAAATTTTATGTGCTAACTTCATACTACATTGCATTATCCATATTTTCCCCATCAGTTTAAAAAAAAAGAAAAAAGCAAGCTATATCTATTAAAGCTTCCCAAGGTCATTGGCCTGTGTCTTTTTCTGCTCCTCAACAAAGTACTCATTTTTCTTAGTTTCCTGTCAGTATACCATGATATCCTTCACATCTGTCTGTGCCTTTGCTTTTATTAGCAGAAAATACAGCCATAGCTTTAGTGTCATGTGTACTATAAAGACAGGATTTTCAAGAGATTTGACAACTCTCATATTTTCCGAAGTATTCTCGATGTAACACAGAAACAGTTTATTACTGTTAAGTAGTGACTGTCTCTTCAGCTTGAATAATGAAGTCCTCTAGGTCAATATTTTATACAATGATGCATTTAAGGAAGCATTCCTCTGCAGTCTAGCACTAAAACAATGGGTGTCATAATAGAAATCTATGTATTATCAATCTTAGATGCCACTATAATCAATCTAATTCTTTGAGTAGTGAAAATGCAATATGTTATTGTGTTAAACCAAGAATTTTCTTCTTCCAAAATGTTTATAAAAGAACATAATAAAATTATTTATAGAGGCCAGCTCTGCTGTACAAGGTAGAATAAATTTAACTTTCTATGAACAGTGCTTTCAACTGCAGGAGATTTACATTTGTTACCTGTAAAACAAATTTCCACAAGGTGCAGCAACGTAGTTTTTGAGAATTATACAGCCACCCAAGCAAAACATTAAGTCTTCATTGTTTGACAATATGTTTCCTCATACTAAAATTCTAAAATTACCACAAATTTTAAAATTACCCTTCATTAATTAATATGTATAAAATTTTGATTTCTACCCCAAAATGCCACAGTTCTTGAAATAAGATATTTTAGTAGGTCATGTTTTGCAAGTATCATGGAATATAAAATAAAAGAATAAGCATTCAGACAAGTAATTAGAAAATAAGATAACAGGTGCAATTTTAACAGCAGAAGCTATAAAACATACCCAGCATGGATATTTAATCAGAAATACATCAACCTTGAAAACACTTAAAATAATGAATAATCTTTTTCATATCAGTAATCCTGCAGAATTCAGTTATGTATATACTTAAGTAGTTTTTTTTTCTGCTTCTTCTTAGGGGATACAGACATTTTTAATATCAGGAGTTCTTAATTAAACACATTATTTGATATATTTTGTATGTTTCAGATCATTTTATTTAAGTAAAAAAAACGTTCTACAAATACAGAACAGTAAAAAAAAAATTAGATTAAAATCTCTTAGTTTTTTGCTTGTATGCTACTTAGAATTCTCCTATATCCTTGACAAAGAAAAACAAAATGTACAATAGTTAGTCATAAGATGAATTTTAAGGTCAAAATTAAATGTATAATTCAGCACTGAAGGCAACTCTAATGTTTTTAGTTTTAATTATATGTAGCAGTGTAAAACAGTGCCAAAATCAAGCAATAATTAAAGCAGTTCTGAAACCCAAGAACTGGCTAAGTCTTGCTGAAACTGCATCTAAAAACATCACCTGCATGCTTTTTCAGTCTTAGCCTAGTGTAACTTCACAACACTCTGCTGCATGACTCACATATTCAGAAGCCAGTTTGCCATCCCCATGCAACATAAATAGGTTCCTCAATTATTGTCAGGCTGTAAACAGGACTGGAGAAAAAAGTAGACATGGAAAATGAGGAGAACTGGGGATAGAGGATAAAGATGCAAGTCAACTGGTTCCTAGAGTGGCCCACTTCAAATAGCCCATTTCAGACCCCTGTGTGAAGCTGTTCAAGTATTTCTGAGAATAAAATTTATTGCATTTGCTTACAGCTTCTACTAGACAAAAAATAATAAGAGACCCAGAGCAAACTAAGACTCTCATCTTTGAGGTTCTTTACACTGCTTCCTCCATGTGCTTTTTCAGTCAGATTCTTCCCCAAGCACCCATATTCAGGTAAATATGAGTTTAAACTCATAGCAACATTAATGTTAGATATACCACAACTACATGTAAAAGACTGCTGCCCTTCTGAGTGGCTATCCAGAGGAGCTGTTATTCCGCCTTTCTCAGAGTGAGAAATATTCCCCAATACGTAAGACCCAAGAAACAAATTTCTTAACATTAGCTTATTTATTGATCTTCAAAGTGTATTACAAACATAACTAATCTCCTCAATACCCCATTGACGTCACTTATCATACTGTACAGATGTGTTTACTGACCTATGGAACTTAAGGGACTCACCCAAAGGTAAGGTATGAATATATGTCATAATCAGGATTAGATTTCAGGAGCCTCCTGCTTAAGCCCCTGTTCATACTTTAATGCTTTTCAGGATGAATAAATTATAGGTTTTCAAGAACAAATGTGAGAGTGAATGAATAAGTTATAGGGAGACATGATCACAGCCCAGTCCTGATTGAGCTCCAAAGCTTGCTCATTCTTACGTAGTACACTTACAAGAATCTTAATAGCTCAGAAAAAATGTAGTTTTAAATGTATATTATTGAGAAAATTCAGATTCTCCCTAGGATTGTGAAGGAAAACCTGTGCAAGTATTCTTTTGCAAAGTGACTCTAAAATCAATTTAGTTTGGAGGCAGAGCATTTTCTTTATGTTCAGGTTCCGAAGGAACTACCTCTGCAGAAGATTAGCTTACGGAATGTACATACACAAGGTGGTTTGAAATGTAGAGCAAATGGACACAGACACTGTGCATCTACATAGATACATCTAGTTGTAGATGTCCCAGCCAATTGCAGGGGGGATGGACTAGATGACCTTTAAAGGTCCCTTCCATCCCAAAGCATTCTACGATGCTATGGTAAATACATGGTTATACTCATTCTAAAGAAAAGTGAAGTGGTTAAAGCAGTAGCCTTAGTGTAGTCCTTGATCATCTCAAGATCACCAAGTACACTAAGACCACTACAAAACTAAAGGCTGCAAAATGAACACAGAAACACGACTCCCACTCCCCAACATAGACACACACAAACCTTTTGGTAAATAACACCACACTGAATTATTTTTTTTTGCACAGCACAACCATCCTAACAAAACATAGCTCCAAACTCTGCTCTCCATTTTCCAGATCTTCACTGATCTCTCTTCCCAGACACAATAAACATTTTCTCCTCTCAAGGACCAGATCCGTGGGAGGTCATAAAATGATGCTTTTCTCTGATGAAACTTATCCAAACATCCCAAAACTACAGTCCACCAAGAAATGTTTTGTTTTGTTTTTGCAAAACACAGGTTAGAAATCAGTATTTTTCTGTCACTTTGTCAGTTTTGGAAGATTTGAGTTGATGCACATGGTTTATACTTGTCTGGTGTAAAAAAGCCATCTCCTCTACTCATCTCCTGTGGGATTCAGTGGGCTACTAGCTGTTCAGGCAAGAACAAAAGAGAGAGACTGACTCTCAGGTGAAAATAACACCCAAAGCAATGATAAAAAACATTCCAAAAGAATCTGCAAAATGAGACTGGCTATTGGTATTCATAGGAAATTTTGTAGAAACCATTAAGGTTGTTCTAATGAAAGACTCCATGAAGTAAGTTTCAGGCTGCCTGATTCCTGAGGGAGAAAAAGCCACGTTAGAATTAATTTCAGTTGTTTATAAGGCATCATGTCACTAACTATATACCATGATTACCCTGCTTATCTTTTCCAATTGGTGAATATATAAGAAAGTAACAGATACTGTTCTTTGTTTAGTCTTCAAAGCTATAGAGATTCTAAGAAGTATAACATCCTAAATATTTCACAGTATAATCTAATGCTACATTTGTGAGAACTAAAAAAAAATATTGATTCAAAACTCTTGCAAAAGCACCTAACATGGTCTAACCACAAATATTACGATGGAGAGCATAACCAACCTCTCAGATTCTTTCATGCTATTACATGAGGAGATCGATAGGAATATTTTATTACGATAATATGTCAGGATGATGATAACATTTATATGGGTATTCACCAAAAGGATTATACTATATATATACACGTTATACTGTTGTCTGAGGTCATGCTTTATATCGCTTCAGTATAGTACAACAGGGGAAACGATTTAATGACAGAGTGGTCATTAACTAGCTTAAGTTAATTCTTCTCCTAGTCTTGCATTGCCCTTTGCCAGACTGCCCATCTCTCTGAGAATGTTACATTTTGTTTTCAAGGTCAACGAGTATGTTTTTAGGTACTCTTCAAGACCAAGATAAAATTTGGAGCTAGTCCCAGTGGATGCAGGCAATATCTCTGACTTGCTCCAGTCCTACCTATTCACCTTCTATGTGTGATCTTTGATGGGGAACAAACAAAAGGGCATTATCCCACAGAACTACTCATATCTGTGCTTTTTATGGCAGATTGAACAGTTGTGCATCCATAAGTAACATGGAAAAAAAGACAACCTCAAGACACTTCTCATCTATGCTTTCTTTTTGCTCAGAGTAAAGACCATTGTTTTTCACCATTATGAATCTTAAGGTCAGATTCTGACCTTATTTAAACTAGTATAATGTGCAAGAATTCCACTCCCTTAAATTTCATAGCTTGTCTTCCTACTTGCTGTTATTTCACAATGCTTCAAAATGTTCTATAACATTAAAAATATATTAAGTAGAAAGTCAAGTCAACAGACGAGTTAGATCTGACATGTAGAAGTTCAGAATCTGGCCTTTATTACATAAATACTATCACCATTTATGTAAAGTTTCAGCTACAATAAAATTTAGTATAAGCAACTTTTATATCACTGTATTATTCTAAATTACAATTGATGGTAATTACAAGCTGAAGCAAGAGTAGAGGACATTATCATGTAAGAATCTCTCCATTGCCTCAAGATAAATAAAAGCAACTAATATGTCAGCCTGGCTCTTGTAAATGCTCCAGCTACAGCTCTTTTCATTACACCCTTATATAATCTAATTTTGTGAAGGGCCTTGGCTAACCTGGAACAGATGCAGTGGCTCAGATCACAATACATTGCAATTCAGCACATATTTTTCTAAAAAGGAAGAAAAGAAAAAGAGTGCATACAGGAGGGAGTACTTGATCAGCTGCTTGCAGTGTTCACTTCCAATTAACGTCAGAAGAAATGCCTGATGTTGTACATTATTTGTAGTCAGATACGTGCTGGGTATAACATCCAAATTAGAACACTGACCCCAAACTCTGAAGCCCAGATCTACACTGTGAAAACTTTAGGACAAAGCTGTAATAATTTAAATAAATTATATTTTAATATTATATTACTAGTCTTACATTCTGATGATTGTTGAAATGGGTCTGAATGGAAGGAACTGTAGCTTGCGTCAGTCAAGAAGTACTGAAAAATCCAATGAGAAAAACTCGGATGTAATCAATGTCTTGTTTTATAGCTATATTGCTTATTCTACATTTTCCTCTGTCAGGATTTGATGTGATTTTGGAGTACAATACCTGATTTTTAGATAAAAGTAAGATGTTTAGTAATCATTTTATTGATTAATAACATCTCACTTGATGTGAAGTTATCATCCACAGGATCAGTGCAAGGCAGAGTGCTCAGATTCCCCCCACTGCCTGGTTTGGCCTCAGCAAGTCCCCAGCATGCTCTCCACTCCAGTACTGCTGGTCTGCACTGGGCAGCAGTCTCATCTCTGTCAAAAAATAGCCAGAACTGGGAAAGAGTTGTCCTTCTCTTTGGCTTTTGAATCGCTTACTGTATCTGAGCACTCAAAATGTTCCAAGAAGTCATGGTTAAGCCCATTTTTATTATGTTGTCTAACTGCTTGCCAGAATTATGTGTATAGACTCAGAAGAGACAGAAAGGAAATATGAAACTTTATGGGCTATTTTTGTCTTTTAAATCTATTTAACAAGTTTGGTTTTAGTTTTTTCCTTATTTTCCTTTGAAAATAAGAATCAAGAGAATAAGCATAAAAATGTTTTAAGCAGAAATCCATAAGGTCAATATACACACTGGGGTTGTATCCAGCAGAGCCTTTGGCTCCTGTGGATCTCTATTCATTTTTACTAACAGAGTTTGAACATATATGTCCATGAACAGGAGAAACAGGTAAGAAGTGCCTTTAGGAGGTTATTATTGCTTAAAATAATGTCAAATTTGGTAAATTCATTATATAAACATGGTGATGAAACCTATATCAAACGTATTTCTTCTTTAAAATAAAAATAAAAATAAAAATAAATAAAAATAAAAATAAAAATAAAAATAAAAATAAAGATAAAAATAAAAATAAAGATAAAAATAAAAATAAAAATAAAAATAAAAATAAAAATAAAAATAAAAATAAAAATAAAAATCAGTGTATGCATTCTAAGCCCTAACAGTGGAAAACATACACAACTCATACTTACAATTTTCAGTATTTCTTATAACTACCAATTTTTCCAAAGAAATTTTTAACAAATCATGACAATTGATAGAAGAAAACCTTACATGGGACATAAATTATTTAACTGAAAGTGTTACAGCAATATGAAGAATTATCTGAATCTGATGAACTGCAGTTAATGAGCATTATTGATTAACCAAAAATATTTTTCCTTAACAATAATCTTCATATATGCATTTATATTATTGTTTCATACCTTTTTTTTTTTTTTAATTGAACTCTTAGTGCCAATAGTGAAGGTAGTTATTTCAAAGTAAGAAATAAATATGGCACAATGTCATGCTTTTGGAAATGAAGTATCAGCATCCCACATAATAATTTTTCTGCCAAGTAACTTTTATTGAGAACTGCCTTCCGAACCATCCAATCACACATTATACAGAATTTTTAAGTGTATGTTTAGAAATAATTTGAAATCCATTTGACCATGTGCATTACAATGTAAACGGTTTTCACAACATTGTATCACATTGTTCCATTCAAAGTAACTACAGGTGGAGAAGTTACAGAGCAGTGGTTATTTTTCTTTTGGTCACCTAATGTTTTCATAGTAACCTGGTTTCAGCTTCTCATAAAATTTTATTTTACCTAAACTATTCAGGCTGAAATCCTGCATGGTTTTCATTGCTTTAAGACACCTTTCAAAGCACTTGGAAAAGAATTAATCTTTCAGTCATCAGGGCAAAGCTGGTGGTTTTACCAGGGACACTGCTGATGTTTTTAAGAGTGTTATTAAGAGTATTTTTAAAACATCTGATACTTTGCTTTGGAACAAAAGCTTCATGTTTATGTAGAAATCAGTCATGAGGTAAATTGTTTTGGGGGTGAATTTCTTTAAATTCCATTTGTATTTATCAATTCTAAATTGCTATTTCCATATACAAAACACAAAATTTGCTCCTAATGATATTAACTGTTCTATCCATACAAAGTATCTATATAGCACCAGGAACACACACTCACCCCTCTTTCAGAAATGCAGATGCACCCAGTCTCTGCACTGCTGGACTGTATAGGAGGCTCTATAAACTATAGAAGGCTCTAAAGGACTTCACTGCCTCATCCCAATAACCAGGTATTAGTACTCAAATCATTAAGTGAAAGGCATGTTTTTCAATGTCTTCTAAATGCGAAGAGAATTGAATACATGTACAAGCATGCTATGGGTTAGTATTCTCATCACTAGGCTTTTGTAGAAAGGGTAATAACTCCGTGGGTCATTTAAAAGAGAAAACATTTATAGCTTCATTTTGTGAAGAGGCTTCTTTGCTCTGTATGTTACCAATATGCATACGTTTATTGGATCCAGAGATTTGTTGGAAAACCCACAACGGGAAAGCAGCACCTTTTATCTTAGTCGTGTTAATGCACAAATATCCACCCACCAGCTCCAGCCAGAGGGATGTTGGCATATACCAAAGGAGGAAATAAATATTCCAAAAGAAAAGCTGAATTTAAAAAAAAATAATATTTTTTTTTTCTTCCTAAAGAGAGACACTATTAAGTTTAATCAGCCTCAAGTTGCAAAGTATTTGGATTACATTTTTCAGCTTGAGTAACCAAAGTCTACTTAAATCCTGTTTGAAGTGTCTCGGAATATGTCTGTGGTGCACGGAGTGGTATGATGCACAATAAACCTGTCCAAAGCAGGACATTACAACTTAGAGCTGCACTCTGCAGGCTGTTAGCTGGGGTTAAATGTGGTGATCTCCATTACTACTCATGGGATTTCAGGTAGCATCTCGATAGCTCCGTGTGGGCATAACAGCTCCATCACCTTTGCCAAAAACAGTTTAGGAGAACTTGAGCTAATGTTCATAGACATTTCAGACCAGGCTGTGGTCTTTGGCTGTCTGGCTGATTTGTTCTAGTGCTTTATTCACTTTGCAGTGATTATTGTGAAGAGTCTTGCATTGCTACATTAGCAGGCTGACAAGTGCACTTCCACCTGACTTGCAGAAAGCATCGTTTCAAAGGGCATTGCAAACCTGGAGAGGATTCCTGAGATTAAGCACTCTCTGCTTCTTGTCTATTGCTCGCCGTACCAGCTAACACTACCCACTAAAAGATGTCTCCTCAGTGATGAAATTACCAATTTCCACTTCATAAACTAGTCTTTGTCTTAGAAAAACCCTTCATCTCTTGGGTACGTTTGAATCTTAAATTAGGGTTCTGGGTATTGCAGGACCTTACTCAAGTATTGCTACAGCACAGGAATGGGATGTCTTTTTATTTGTCGGTCTGTAAATGGAATATATACTACTAAATTAAAAATATTTACAAAATAGTAACTAGGTTTAAGTATTTAAAAGGAAGGGAATAAAATGCAAATCACGTTCACATCTATATTTATATGAACTCAGAAATGCTTTTTCTCTATATTCCATCTATTTAACATCATTAAGACACTTACACAACCTAATTACAGGATTCAGCTTAAGTGAAATCCCACCCCAGGTCCCAGTTTTCCCAGTTTGAGGAAATGCACAGGTTTGTGCTTCCACATGGCCTTTGACATTGTATTCAGAACCAGATAAAGGATACTTTCTCATTTCCTATGACACATAACTAAATCAGAAGGCCAGTTTGAACATGGTGATTTATGTTACGAAAGCTATTTACTGTGTCTTAGCAATTGTGTTCATACTTTACTTAATTGCAAACAGAATTTTTAAAGTTACTGGAATGGAAATGTTCCCTACCACCTGCTGGGGCAGTACCAGTTATTACTGCATTTATTCTTTGTACCTGTTTTCTATCTAAATATTAATAAGTACATAAACTACAGCAGTGTACACAGCTTTTTGCATGCTCTTGAGCGAGACTAGACAGCACAAGGCAATTTTGTGCCGTAGCAGGCTCATAGTGAATAATCACTGAAAAGACTATAGGAACAGTCTCAGTATAAGCTGAAAATAGACACTGGCATGAATTACCTAAACACTCCACTTTTCTGCCAGACAATATTGTCTCTGTGGTATCCAGTTTTTTAACAGCCACATTTCTGAAGAATATGGACAAGTTTCATCTACCAGACTTTTCTAAATCCTCCTTCCCCTTGCCATGGTGTGTCACTATTAATGCTTGTAAAGAATATATTTCCCTCCTGTGCTTTTCCTGTCTTTTAAATATACATTTCTCTGTTTTGCATGAAACCTCATCTATGACTGATTTTGGGCTAATCAAATAATTGATGATGATTGATTGATTTGAGTTTTACAGTCCATGATAAAGAACATTTAGGTGATTATGGAACACCAGTGAGTCAACTCCACAAACCTTCCAGAAGATTTTTTTATTTATGTTCAGATAAATTAGTGGGAAAAGACAAGAACAGAATGGAGGAAAAAAAAAAAAAGGTACTTGCTATGATTCTTGCTATGATTATATTAAGTCATTACAGAAAAAAGTGGAGTTGGAGAGTCACCATACTCTTAATACATCAGGAGAAAAGGGGAGATTATATCTTTACTTGATTAGTTTATGTTATACAACTATACCACTTGTCCTGAAGACAAATTCACAAGCACAAAACACTGCTGTCCCTAGGGAATTAAAGCACATTTTTAATATGAATTTTCTAGTGGAGATTCTTGTGCAAACTATGTAAAAGATAGTACTAAACTTAATTACCTGAAGTATTTTCTTCATCTCCATGTTCTGTTAATAAGGAATCAGGAAAATAATTAAGACTAAATTCAATGTAAACATAGCAAATATCTGAGTTGATGCTATATGACTAAGCAGGTTGCATAGAAGCTTTTAAATATTTATGAAGTAGCAGCAAATAGCTTATTGTACATGAAAACATAAAGAAATTCAAGCTTCAGTTAACACACATATAGTAAGCAGACCATTAGGAGTTAACAGCTGTAGGCTAGGTCTAAGTCAGTATTAGATTCACACATCTTAGCTTTTTCTTTTTCCAGAATCAATATCTGCAAATAATAAATGAGATCCCAAAGGGTTGAGTTAAGCTCCAACCACCACAGAGTAACTCTGCAATTGGTCATTGACTCAATAATGCAGGTGAGCTTCACACTGTAGAACATCTTTAGCACACTATAATAGAAAATTAATAGCGTTCAAATCAGCAGCAGGGTTACCCTAAGGATTACATAATAGCTTGGGTTAGAACAATCATCTAGCTCCAAGAAGTGTAAAATGTCATAAAACTAGAAAGAGATAGAATAGCTCCTACATTAGGCATAATTTGTGTAGTGTACACTGACTTTTTTAAAACACGTTAAACAACAAAGATCCACCTTATAAAAGTGTACCACTGAAAATACTGCCAACAAACCGCATTGCAGTGGTGTCCATGGGAAACACGAAACTCATATATCACTGTACTGTTAATAATACTAGAAGAATATAGAATTTAGCTTACTACTGTACTAGTACAGAAGGTTTCATGTTAACTACTGTAGCACTATAATAAAAAGTGTATAAAAATAACATGTCCACAAATGCATATGTAAAGTATTAATATCTATAAACAAACAAATTAATAATAATAATAATAATAATAATAATAATAATAATAATAATAATAATAATAATAATAATAAAGTGTTTTAGCCTTTAGCAGATTGCAAATAAATAGCAACTTTTCTTTACAGACTGTACAGATTCTTTTATGCTTTATACCAGGTCATCTATGATAACTACTTTGGAACATGCTAAATTGAGTGTGTATATATATATATATATATATACTCAGTAACTAACTTAAGTGCATGAAAGATGATATAAGACTAATTTACAACAGATTAATGTGGTAGCAACCCAACAGCATGAGGGACTAATAAGCACCTGGAGACAAAAACTGCATTCTCACAAACCTTAAACAACGTCAGAAAACTTCTGCACTGCACAGCACAAATACCTATCTCCCTGAAAGAAACAATAGACTGCATAGCATGTAATAGAATATCAATTATTAATTTAAACATTTTTCAGTACCAAAGAACACTTTGGACAGTTAAGGGCCCGGAGATAAAATTGAAAGAGATTTGATTTCTTAATCTGTGTAGCATTTGAGGACAGGTAGACACTACAGACACTATTCCTAAGCATTATAAACTAAGGCTTTGCCACTGAATTAAAATTTAAAGGGAAAATACTTCCCATAATATTTTGGAAAAGAAAAAAAAAGGATAAAAAACCCCAACCCCCAAAGTTATTATATGAATTCAGTTCCTTTACTAAATAAAATACTGACTTCAGCTTTTCTCAGTTCAATGTTGAACTACAAAATATACTCACTACATGATGCTGACTGTCCCATTTCCAACCAGAATTTGTATATTTCCATTGCATCTCTCAAACTTTCTGCATAGGTCTCTGCTGCTCCAAATTTAAATAGGACTTGACACACATATCATGGTCATTACAAGATCGAGTTCAGACTTACCCACGGGCTGCCACCATCCCACACATCGCCATAGCAAAAAGCAGCTTGTGGCATTCCCCGCAGGCTACTTGTCTTACTTTTCAGAGGAGTAATGTCCTCACCCAGCTTGGCACCAGCTGTAGGAATAAAAGATCGGTGTGGAGAATAAAATCCTCTGCTGCTCTGGTGCCTTCCCTGTGGCTCTTTTTTCATAGTGACTTGTGCCATACACAAAATGGCACCTCTCTTTCAATGCGGAGAGGTCCAGGCTTTATATACCAGGCATGTGAATGTGAGTATACCACAAAACACTAGTTCCTTATCATGCGCTTGTTAGCTTGTCCAATCTATGGCAATCACTTCGGTCCCAGGGGTTGAAAGACACAAGACGCAGGGAAAAAGGGAAGCAAAAGCTGAAGAAAGATCAATACTGCACTGTGAAACAAGAAGTGTAGGCTATTTACTTTTCATTGATCTGATGATGCAGGAGAAACACCTCAGACTGGCATTAAATTGAGGGAATACATCTTCTGTGTTTTTTCACCTCAAGGTCAAGAAAGAGCCAAAAAGAAATTAGAACAAACAGAAACTAATCACAGGAGTAAAATAAAACTATTAATCCACATTACAAATCCAGATGGAAACATAATTAAATATCAGGCTGAGTAAGGTTCACAATAAAACAAACACTGCCAGGTCTTATCAGTTTCAACTTGCACCTGGACCAACTGCAAACAAACAAGTGACTATATGAGGCAGGCTAAAACAAATCAACATTTAACGTTAGGGTAGAGGCCCCTTCTAAGAAAAAGCTTATGATATGTCTTTCCACATAGATTTAGAAACATATATCTGACTTGCGTCAAAGGCAGATGTACGTTTTCACCTGCACTTATTTATTTAAACAAATATAGTTTTACATTTTCTGGGGTTCAAGCTAAGGGAAGGGCATGCTTAGGCTACTGGTTTACCTTGTCTTAAAAGATATGTAAAGTACATATCTTTGTACAGAAATGATAAACATCCTGATATGAATTTGGAGGTTTGGAGGTGAAAAAAAGAAAAAAAAATCACAATGGGATAGTTCGATTCTGCACATACTAATGTAACTTGCTTAAGTGAAAACACTACAGACCACCAAATCTCATTTTCAGAGACAGCAGTGAAAAATCAACATGTCTGGAATTAAAACAATTTATTAATTAACACCCAAAGGTTATATAGATGCTTGGTTAAAAATTTCCCCAAATGAGGTCCTTGTCAATACTCCTTAACCTAGCAAAGCAGACACCACTTCAAAAAGCCATACAAATAACTACGCTTTCATAAACAGACATGATCCCCATATTAACTTGTGGAGTTGAGAAATAAGTGAGATAAAGAATCACCTTCTTCATAACTAGGAGAAGTGCAGAAGGAGTTGTGGGAGGGCAATTAGCAGATTAGAGCTTTCCAAAACCAGGAAGAAAACAATGATGTGGGATGTGGTCTCACATAAAAATTGCTCAAAAAAATAAAAAAGGAAATACAAGGAAGTTAAAGGAACCAGAAAGAAAGGGGAGATTGTTTACTATCTTCATTGCTTATTCATATAGAGTATAGGTGTAGATAAGGTGGAAGTTCAGACTCTCTATTTGACATTCAGGGAAGAGAAGAGGATTGGTTTTATTGCAAATGTTGCTTGTTCATTCTTAGTGGTTCAAGGCAGTAGCGTATTCACAGTTTACATTCAAGGCTGACTATTGCTAAGATAAACCAGCATAATCCTATGTTGGGAAAAAGCAAATGTAATTTGGCTAGGTGTGGCATCACAACTAGAATCAACCCAAAAAACAGGGGAAATAAGAGCAGTAAAGCACATTGCATATTGCAACCATTTTGTGATTTTTTTGGTGTTACAACATTTATAATTTTACCAACATTCCCTATTTAAAAAAAGATAAAAAAAATTGCAAACTTGCCTAGTTTGTGTCATAGGAAAGAAATTTGAACATTGCCATGCCTCACAACCTTGGACCAGAAGTTAAGAGTAGGCTGGAAAATACTTATAACATTTTCCATTGCTAGTGAAAAAGTCTGTAGGGTTTTTTATCATCAATTTAGTGTTAGTAGAGATCCTTTAAATTAAAGGTTATTGATGAAAGTTCGCACTGAGAAGAAATGCTCAATGTGGGATACATTTTTTTTTCTTCTCATTTGTTTCCTGTTTCGTTTAGTGTTGGATTGCAGTTTTAGTGCTGAACGTCTTCTGTCAGTGTAATTTTCTTGGTTGGGGTTCAGTTTTATGACTTAAACCTTTAGAATAACTCTTTTAATACTGTTTGTGCTGATGCAGATTTGCACTTACTGCAGAGTCCAGCACCTTTTCTGGGATCAGACTTGAATTTTGATGGGGGAATCCCATCTATGTCTCTTGTCTGGAGATTTTCTTCAAGTTAGGAAACACCACAAAGGGACATTGCTGTTCCTATTGCAGATTAAGGATAGCTTTCTGTTTGTGTCCAGCAGTGTCTGTTGGTCTAACAAAATATCCCATCTTTGTAAAACTTGCCTACAAAGAAACCTCAGTCCTCAAGCTGATCACAAGTTTGGAACAACTGCTTCAAGTTAATTTTTCAGAACTATTTAAATGAACTGTTTTCCCCCAAACTTCCCTTTTTTTTTTTTTTCCTTCCAGTCTTTTGACAATAAACAAAAAACCCAAATCCATCAAAGTTTACACAAAACAGCATCCTCCAAGAGAAATCTTGCCAGAACAACGCACGCAGCCTGCCAACACAAGACAGCCATTAAAACACACACAGAGGTCCCACACTGAGACATATGTTAGCAAATGCAAACAAACCATGTCAGTGAAGTCATGTGCAATGCACCAGAACTTACTGACACAAATAAAGGGTAGAAACTGGTATTTTCAGGTAAGCATTCATCACAAGGCAATCACTCCCTGTCTTCTAGACCAAACGTCTAGTCAAACCTGTAGAATATCTTAAAATGATAAAGTTAAAAAGATAGGAATTAAAATTCATAATTCTGTTAAACACTGAAAAACAGGAATAGAGACCCAAATTTTAATGGTATGTAAATCCGTCCACTCCCTGTCTGCCTTGTGCTAATCTTTCATGTCTCCTCCATCTTGTTACTTCTGTTCTTCAAGTGTTCATCTCTTTTCACTCTTCCCTTTCCTATCACTCTCTTGTACTGCAGGTATTAAACTACCCTCTTTTTTTTCAAATTATCTTATTAACACAACCAAATTAAACAAAAACAACTGGTTCTTTATTCCTACTTAACTTGAAGTTTGTTTAGTTTTGTGTCAACCCCAATAAATGAGTTCAGTGCTTGCTTTTTTGTATTTGCCCCCGTGGTCAGTGAATGCAATTTATATCAAGCAATAATTCTCTGTATCTTTACATTACCAAACGGCTTTAAGCATGTAACCGTGCTTATATTCTGGCTAGTGAGATTTTTCAGTAAACTGCACTGGCAATTGTAATGGCCTCATTATAATCCATGTAAAGAACTTTGTACCAAATATTTTCCTATGGATTTTAAAGTTATTTACTCTGAAAAGCTTCTTCTCACAACCAGCCTAGAAATACTTCTGTTCATAAGGTGATACTGCTTTTCTACTTCATTCAGGATCATAGGTAAGCTGAGTATCTTTATGAAAGTCAAATACAAATAATAATGCTCTACATAGTGATAAGGTGTTTAAAAGAAGGGTAGACATAGTGCTCAAGGACATGGTTTAGCGGTAGACTTGGCAGTGATAGGTTAACGGTTGGACTCGATGATCTCAAGGGTCTTTTCCAACCCTAACGATTCTATGACTCTATAACATATAAACAAAAATCTGAAAAGCTGTGGATCCTGCACTCTACAGAGCACATGTAAAAATACTATTTTTGCTTCTAGTACCTTCAACGATTGAGGACAAGTACACTGGAAGGACTGAACTTTTTATTCCCCTCCTGGCCATATAGAAAATGATCACAGAAAAATCCCACTCTTCTTCCTCACTGACATTCAGTTACAGCCTGTAGATGCTAAGTGAGAACTGGCCACAAAAACTACAAAAGGAAAGCTTCAGGATGTGGGTCTAGAGTAGATTGAACACATGGTCCCTATGATACCAGCACCCCACTGTCTGTCCCAGCCACAGTGAAACAGATGCAAAGTGACTTTCCCTCTGCTAGGCTGAGAAAGCTGATCTACGTGAAGTGGCCAGAGTACAATTCTAGCAGTTCTGAAGTTCATATGAAACTGAGGGAAGCTTTCCTCTTTATTTTCACATACATATACTAGTTGTGAAGTGTTCTGTGATACCTAAAATTAGTCTACAAATCCTGCAAATGTTCTGTTATTTGGTAATGGAATCTTCTCACAAATACAAAGGACATCTTGTTGAAGCCATACTATGAATGCAATAAGGATCAGAGACTCAGTTGGTGCTGGTCAGTATAATTGCATCCTTCATTATGAGACCAGCAAATATCATAGGTGACCTTTTGGACAGTGGAAGGTCCAGAAAACAGGGAAGAGGGAAAAGGGAAAAAACAAGGAAAAGGGAAAAAAAAAAAAGCTTTATCTTTGGTCCTTCCTTTACCAGTATTTAGACCAACTAATCTCACAAACACAGAAGTCCTAACATGGGACTACTCTTTACCTGCTTTGGAACTTGAAGACCTCACTGGTTGACCATGAGTTGTCTGATTCTGCCCAGCCCTCATCCAAGGAGTGAAGACTACTGCTGGTTTAGGGATGGTTGGGAGTGCATCTGCCTCCAACTGCTTTCTGTCCCCTGCAGCTGAGAACTGAAAACCACGCAGTTCTTCATCCCTGGGGATGAAGAGGACAGGAGAGGCATGCAGGATGGCTCGGAGTGTCACAGAGCAGGAAGGCTATCAAGGCATTACAGAAATGCTGGTACTTAATTCTGCTAACAGCTGATGTGAACTCTTCAAGCATGTGATGATGTGATCCTGTTGACTATTAGCAGGTTTGAGGGAGATGAAAATTGTTCGGTAAAAGCAAGTGAGCTTTGGGTATTTCATATTTTGTCATAGTCACTAGTTGTCTTTGTGCCTGAAGGGTCAGTACATGATCTAAACAAAACACCTCGGTAATGTACTTTCTGATACCTAAGTTGCAAGTGGAAAATACAGAATGGGGATCCCCTAAGACAGATGCATCCATATAGCTCTTCCAGAAAAGTCACTTATGACTGATTCCTGGGCAGAAATTGAGTCAGAGGTGGTCTTGGTCAAGGCTTCACAATGACAAGAAGTAGGATTACTGGAATACTAAAAATCAGGCACTACCCTAAATATGCCAGCCTTTTATCATAAGAAAATGGTTCCATTTTGTCTCTAGGAGCAGCAAAAATGCATTTTTATAGAAGATGTTTCTATATGAAATCTCAATAATTTCATTTGTTCTAATTTTTCAGTTTAGATAACACTATCCTCCATAGTGCAGTTACCACTTAGGCAGAGTAGTAAATATTATACAAGGAAAGTGGAGAATAGAATGAACTGCATAAAACAGAAATGAAGTTTTTTATGCATCCTACATGGCTACAGATCTCTCTCTGCTCTTGTTCTGTCAGAGTAAGTCCTTGGATTTCCCTTGATAGCACAGATATAGATTTTATGAGAGCAATGAACAGAGATAAAAGTATGAAGAGCTGAGAACTGTGCAGATATCCAGCAGGAACAACTGGGCAGATTCACACCTAGAATCTGAGGTGATTTGTGCACCCTGAGTGGCTAATATGATGTGCTGCATGGCCTTGAATCTTTTAAAAAATAAAATTAACAAAATGATCCCTTTAAGTAGGACTCTCTAATGAAAGTAGGATGGTGAAGGCATCTCTTTCTCACTTGAAAGAGAAGTAGTACTTGTATTTGAAGGCTATGAAGTCAGAATTCATTTTCCCTTTCAAAAACAGAAAGCAGAAAGTCATTATTTTGTCTTCAAATGTGATCAGATGCAAAACCAACAGTGATGCCTCAGTGATATATCAAGGGAAAAAAAGCTCCCTGAGACTTCAAAAATAACTTCAGAATATGAGGTTGGACTTGGTTTGTCTGAAATAGGAGAATTTGAAAATTGTAGTGTAGTTAAACACCTCTTTTTGGCTTGACAGCACAATAATGGTTCTTTAAAGAGCTACTTTATAGTGTTAAATTAAGCTGTATGTCTGCAAGGAAGACGTGGCTCTACAGAGTCGGATGTCAAGAGCATCCATCCCTTTTAAAGCAATTGGCAGTTTCTCAGTTATGCTCTCTTTACACCAGTCAGGTGTCATACATGGTTGATGAAGTAAGCCACAGATTTCCTGGGCTTAGAATAGGAGAAGGGCTGAACTCAACAACATTCTATGACTGACACAGGTGGGATGACAATTCAGCTTGTGAAGCAGTCAAATGCTGGGAAGAATACTGAATGAGGAAAAAAGAGTCAGGAAAGCTGCAGGAAGAAGTGCATAAAAGGTTCAATTTTGCATTCAAACTTTGGAATGTTTGTCAAAATATAATCTCAGGTTTTTGTCCTTCTGTGATAAATTAATGCATATCAGCTCTTGGAGAGAGCACAGTCTATTTCTAATACAATCTTACACTAGTTAATAATGCAGACAGAGGTTACAGTGCAATAGGCACCTAATTTCCACAGCCATCTGAGGTCTATAAGATTTTAACAGTTCTAAGAGATTAGCTATAGCAATTAATTCTCACAGTCTTATTTTCTGCAAAGTTTCATGATGTCTGAAGCTAGCAATATGAATAAACTCATATTTCCATAATTTGTTTCCTAAAATTATAATGGAAGTTGAAGTACACTTACAAGCTTGTTCTTTAATATTTTAAATAGCCAAATTCTGTTTCCTAGGAAGTAATACACCATTTCTTTCCTCAAAGAATATGTAAGTCCATATTTAAACATTATGATTTTAATCATTTAAGATGGTAACCCCCAGAATTTAAGGAATACGTAGTGGTTTGCAACAGAAGAATACAAAGCTTTTAAGGTTAGTATTGATTGGGATATAAGGTTTTTGGAATAGCGACAATTTTTTGTGGACATGAATGGTCAGTGCAGAAAACTTCAGAGGATGTAGTTCACACCAGGTTTGGAAGAACATGCCTACAATCATGTCCATACAGCGTTCACCAATCTTTCAAACAAGAGAAAGCCTACCTGCCATTTCGTAGGCAGTATCACAAAAGTTTAACATCTTGGTCAGGATCTGTATAGCCATAGTCATGCTGCATCTGAGCCTCCAGTCAAACGAAATACCCTTCCCTAAACTTTTGTACCATGCAGTCATTAAACACCACCCCTGTTCTAGCAACTTGATGACTGCATGGCACATTAAAAGAAGTTCTTATGCCACATTATTTCTTTTACAAGTAGTTATTCAAGCATATCATTGAAATGCCAGCAAGTACCCATCACAGAAAAAAAAAAATCATTTAACATTATTCCACAATCAGAATTATCTGTTCTTATAGCAGGATAATCTGTTTTTTATATGAATTGTAAAGCCCACTAGAGTCATTGAGACTGGAAGGATCTGATAGATGTCATAAATAGATCATCTCTTGTGTTGCCTGGAGTCCCAAACAATGGAATCTAAACATAAGAGTATGACATTTAATATGATGAAAGAAGACTAATTCTGGCAGAGTGCTTTGAGTAATAGTGGAAAGAGCAGGTTGCTGTAATGACAATTATGACTTAGAAGGCACTCCACAATAAACCCCTATTTTAAGGCTCAGTGAGCAGTAGGGAAGATATTTGGAACTGAGGTTTTTAATTCTTGTTCACAACTGAAGACATTTATTCCACATATTTAGGCATCTTCTTTAATAATACATCTGGTTCAAACACTCCTGTGCTGATGAGAGATACTTTACCTAAAGCTCTTGGCAGTATTTAGTCACTGGGCTGTTTGAGAAGGCCAGAGTTATTGACAATGACAGAAGAGGATGATTGTTCCAGGCAAAGTCTGTAGATTTGAAGTGGAAAAATCAAAAGGTTTCTCAGTCTTCATTATGAAAACCAAAGCATAAGACAGTATAAAACCTTTGTCTTCATAGACAAATGAGCTGTGTTTCATCTTATTAAGAAGAATAAGCAAGCCAAAAGGGTCTGGAGTCACCACACTCCTATGTTGACATCCCATTACCCACTGCAGCCAAAACAGCCCAGAATCAGGCGGCTTATAAACCCACTATAAGAAAGAAGCAGATAACAGTTGATTGGAGAGAGCAATTGTCCTGGCTTGGATGAAGCTTCATGGTCCGGACATCAAATCAGTACTCAACAACTTCCACTGCTCACAGAAACAAAACATGATCCAAGACCATTAAATCCAATATGTTGATTCAGAAAATGATTTTCACAACAGGCACTTTGGTAAATGTCAGAGAAAGCAGCTCTGTACTTAAGCAGAGGAAATAGTAGTCAGAGTAGCAGCAATCCCTGGTCTGTAAACACAGTCTAAGACAGGCTGAGTTCAAGAAATGATCTGTGAAAAAAATTACCCCAAGAATTAGGGTAAAAATTGAGAGAATTACTGCCAGAGGAGTAAATATCTCTAGTATTTTCTGTCTCTCTCATCACTTGAAAAATATTTGTGTTGTTCTTTTGACCCACCTAAAAACATTTAGAGAAATCTAAATCCCTAAGCCTTTAAACTCAATAATCAGAACACCAATGCCTAATCTCCTCTGTTTGAGGAAAAAGAAGATAGATCCAAAACCACGAAACAAAGAAAATTTGTGTCTTTGTGTCAGTGGTCCCAATTTAAAGTCCTGAGAGAAGAGGAGATTTAAGCCCAAATAGTTTAAAGATTACTTTATAGGTAACATAGGATACAGAAAGAATGAAAACTGATGGACAAAGTAAGAGTTGCTGGACCTACAAAGGTTTAACAAATAATTTCTGCTGCATATATAATGATTTTTAGTGCAATTAGAAATATCACAAGTATCATGGCTCCAAAAATACCCATTGGAAGAACATTCCAGAACCTAGAGACAGTGATTTTCTTTTTTTATTAAATACACAGTCAGTATTAATCTCTCTAACCTTAATTTCATCCTGTTATGCCTGATTATATTATGTTCTATTGCATTATGTGTTATATTACTTCTGTAAAAATTTTAATTCTCTTACAAAAAGACAGACCTCAATGCATTATTTTCATTCTTCTGGCCTACCTCTGTAGCTGTGGCTGCTTTCTAGAAAAATTGCTATGTAAATTAAATTTATTTTATATATGTGAATATAATGAAAATTATACACATCGGCAAAGAAATGGTAAAAAGTTTTATACTGTCAAGAAAAATAATAGTTCCAACATTCTCAATTATTTTGTGATTACTAGTATTTCATTTTCTTTTAAAAACCTCCCCATCATTATGTCATGATTTAAGACTTTTTATGAATTAAATATATATTTCCGGACAATTACTAGGTTCATTGTTAATCTAAGCCCATCAGCCAGCATGTCTTTTATCATATTCATTCTAGGAACCAGATTCAATAATGAAAGACATTGCATGGTTGGACAGTTAACAAACAGGGCATATTCAGCACACTAATTTAAATAGTGCATATACTTTTTGCACTGAGGGAAGAAGGCTAGAATAGACAGCTCACTAGGTACAAGGGCTCAGCTGACCTCCTAAATTGTTAAATTAGTAAAAACCAGAGTAGTGTGGGGAACAGTGATCATGTTTGAGATGTTTTGGAGGT